>NW_027150180.1:0-69251 GCF_031143425.1 Pleurodeles waltl | reverse complement strand
AAAATCATTCTGAGTGGGCACTTGGAAAAAATTTCAACTTTTTTCACCCAAAAAGTGAAAAAATCCAAATTTCATCTTTTTTAGTCCCAAAAGTGAAAAACTGAAATTTCAATTTTTTTCTTCAAAAAAGTTAAAAAAATTCATTCTGAGTGGGCACTTGGAAAAAATTTCAACTTTTTTCACCAAAAAAGTGAAAAAATCCAAATTTCATCTTTTTTAGTCCCAAAAGTGAAAAAATCAAATTTCAATTTTTTTCTTCAAAAAAGTGACAAAGTCCGGTTCTGAGTGGGCACTTGGAAAAAATTTCTACTTTTTTCATCCAAAAAGTGAAAAAATCCAAATTCAATAAATTTCTTCAAAAAAGTCACAAAGTCCCATTCTGAATGGGGACTTAGAAAAAAATTCAACCTTTATCGTCCAAAAAGTGAAAACATCCAAATTTAATTTTCTTCTTCAAAGAAGTAACAAATTCCCATTCTGACAAGGGATTTGGAAGCTCTTTTGACTTTTCACAAAAGTTGAATTTTTTTCTAAGTCCCATCTCATTATGAGATGGGACTTAGAAAAATATTCAACTTTTGTCTAAGTTGACATGTGTGCCGCTTCCAATGTCAGAATGGGACATTTTGACTTATTGGATGGAAAGATAAACTTTTTTGATCGAAATAGTGAAAAAGTACAAATTCATAGTTTTTGTCAAAAAAGTGACAAAGTCCCATTCTGAGTGGGCACTTGGAAAAAATTTCAACTTTTTTCACCCAAAAAGTGAAAAAATCTAAATTTCATCTTTTTTAGTCCCAAAAGTGAAAAACTCAAATTTCAATTTTTTTCTTCAAAAAAGTGAAAAAATTCATTCTGAGTGGGCACTTGGAAAAAATTTCAACTTTTTTCACCAAAAAAGTGAAAAAATCCAAATTTCATCTTTTTTAGTCCCAAAAGTGAAAAAATCTAATTTCAATTTTTTTCTTCAAAAAAGTGAAAACAATTCCATTCTGAGTAGGCACTTTGAAAAAAATTCAACTTTTTTCATCCAAAAAGTGAAAAAATCCAAATTTCATCTTTTTTAGTCCAAAAGTGAAAAAATCAAATTTAAATTTTTTTCTTCAAAAAAGTGACAAAGTCCGGTTCTGAGTGGGCACTTGGAAAAAATTTCTACTTTTTTCATCCAAAAAGTGAAAAAATCCAAATTCAATACATTTCTTCAAAAAGTCACAAAGTCCCATTCTGAATGGGGACTTTGAAAAAATTTCAACCTTTATCGCCCAAAAAGTGAAAACATCCAAATTTAATTTTCTTCTTCAAAGAAGTAACAAATTCCCATTCTGACAAGGGACTTGGAAGCTCTTTTGACTTTTCACAAAAGTTGAATTTTTTTCTAAGTCCCATCTCATTATGAGATGGGACTTAGAAAAATATTCAACTTTTGTCTAAGTTGACATGTGTGCTGCTTCCCATGTCAGATTGGGCCATTTTGACTTATTGGATGGAAAGATAAACTTTTTTGATCCAAATATTGAAAAAGTGGAATTCATAGTTTTTGTTAAAAATTGACAAAGTCCCATTCTGAGTGGGCACTTGGAAAAAATTTCAACTTTTTTCACCAAAAAAGTGAAAAATCCAAATTTCATCTTTTTTAGTCCCAAAAGTGAAAAAATCAAATTTAAATTTTTTTCTTCAAAAAAGTGAAAAAAATTCCATTCTGAGTAGGCACTTTGAAAAAAATTCAACTTTTTTCATCCAAAAAGTGAAAAAATCCAAATTTCATCTTTTTTTGTCCCAAAAGTGAAAAAATCAAATTTCAATTTTTTTCTTCAAAAAAGTGACAAAGTCCGGTTCTGAGTGGGTACTTGGAAAACAATTTCTACTTTTTTCATCCAAAAAGTGAAAAAATCCAAATTCAATACATTTCTTCAAAAACGTCACAAAGTCCCATTCTGAATGGGGACTTGGAAAAAATGTCAACCTTTATCGTCCAAAAAGTGAAAACATCCAAATTTAATTTTCTTCCTCAAAGAAGTAACAAATTCCCATTCTGACAAGGTACTTGGAAGCTCTTTTGACTTTTCACAAAAGTTGAATTTTTTTCTAAGTCCCATCTCATTATGAGATGGGACTTAGAAAAATATTCAACTTTTGTCTAAGTTGACATGTGTGCCGCTTCCCATGTCAGAATGGGACATTTTGACTTATTGGATGGAAAGATAAACTTTTTTGAACCAAATAGTGAAAAAGTACAAATTCATAGTTTTTGTCAAAAAAGTGACAAAGTCCCATTCTGAGTGGGCACTTGGAAAAAATTTCAACTTTTTTCACCCAAAAAGTGAAAAAATCCAAATTTTATCTTTTTTAGTCCCAAAAGCGAAAAACTCAAATTTCAATTTTTTTCTTCAAAAAAGTGAAAAAAATTCATTCTGAGTGGGCACTTGGAAAAAATGTCAACTTTTTTCACCAAAAAAGTGAAAAAATCCAAATTTCATCTTTTTTAGTCCCAAAAGTGAAAAAATCAAATTTCAATTTTTTTCTTCAAAAAAGTGACAAAGTCCGGTTCTGAGTGGCACTTGGAAAAAATTTCGACTTTTTTCATCCAAAAAGTGAAAAAAATCCAAATTCAATACATTTCTTCAAAAAAGTCACAAAGTCCCATTCTGAATGGGGACTTGGAAAAAATTTCAACCTTTATCGTCCAAAAAGTGAAAACATCCAAATTTAATTTTCTTCCTCAAAGAAGTAACAAATTCCCATTCTAACCAGGGACTTGGAAGCTCTTTTGACTTTTCACAAAAGTTGAATTTTTTTCTAAGTCCCATCTCATTATCAGATGGGACTTAGAAAAATATTCAACTTTTGTCTAAGTTGACATGTGTGCTGCTTCCCATGTCAGATTGGGCCATTTTGACTTATTGGATGGAAAGATAAACTTTTTTGATCCAAATATTGAAAAAGTGGGAATTCATAGTTTTTGTCAAAAAAGTGACAAAGTCCCATTCTGAGTGGGCACTTGGAAAAAATTTCAACTTTTTTCACCAAAAAAGTGAAAAAATCCAAATTTCATCTTTTTAGTCCCAAAAGTGAAAAAATCAAATTTCAATTTTTTTCTTCAAAAAAGTGAAAAAAATTCCATTCTGAGTAGGCACTTTGAAAAAATTTCAACTTTTTTCATCCAAAAAGTGAAAAGATCCAAATTTCATCTTTTTTAGTCCCAAAAGTTAAAAATCAAATTTCAATTTTTTTCTTCAAAAAAGTGACAATGTCCGGTTCTGAGTGGGCACTTGGAAACAATTTCTACTTTTTTCATCCAAAAAGTGAAAAAATCCAAATTCAATACATTTCTTCAAAAACGTCACAAAGTTCCATTCTGAATGGGGACTTGAAAAAAATTTCAACCTTTATCGTCCAAAAAGTGAAAACATCCAAATTTAATTTTCTTCCTCAAAGAAGTAACAAATTCCCATTCTGACAAGGGACTTGGAAGCTCTTTTGACTTTTCACAAAAGTAGAATTTTTTTCTAAGTCCCATCTCATTATGAGATGGGACTTAGAAAAATATTCAACTTTTGTCTAAGTTGACATGTGTGCCGCTTCCCATGTCAGAATGGGACATTTTGACTTATTGGATGGAAAGATAAACTTTTTTGATCCAAATAGTGAAAAGGTGCAAATTCATAGTTTTTGTCAAAAAAGTGACAAAGTCCCATTCTGAGTGGGCACTTGGAAAAAATTTCAACTTTTTTCACCAAAAAAGTGAAAAAATCCAAATTTCATCTTTTTTAGTCCCAAAAGTGAAAAACTCAAATTTCAATTTTTTTCTTCAAAAAAGTGAAAAAAATTCATTCTGAGTGGGGACTTGGAAAAAATTTCAACTTTTTTCACCAAAAAAGTGAAAAAATTCAAATTTCATCTTTTTTAGTCCCAAAAGTGAAAAAATCAAATTTCAATTTTTTTCTTCAAAAAAGTGACAAAGTCCGGTTCTGAGTGGCACTTGGAAAAAATTTCTACTTTTTCATCCAAAAAGTGAAAAAAATCCAAATTCAATACATTTCTTCAAAAAAGTCACAAAGTCCCATTCTGAATGAGGACTTGGAAAAAATTTCAACCTTTATCGTCCAAAAAGTGAAAACATCCAAATTTAATTTTCTTCTTCAAAGAAGTAACAAATTCCCATTCTGACAAGGGACTTGGAAGCCCTTTTGACTTTTCACAAAAGTTGAATTTTTTTCTAAGTCCCATCTCATTATGAGATGGGACTTAGAAAAATATTCAACTTTTGTCTAAGTTGACATGTGTGCCGCTTCCCATGTCAGAATGGGAACATTTTGACTTATTGGATGGAAAGATAAACTTTTTTGATCCAAATAGTGAAAAGGTGCAAATTCATAGTTTTTGTCAAAAAAGTGACAAAGTCCCATTCTGAGTGGGCACTTGGAAAAAATTTCAACTTTTTTCACCCAAAAAGTGAAAAAATCCAAATTTAATCTTTTTTAGTCCCAAAAGTGAAAAACTCAAATTTAAATTTTTTTCTTCAAAAAAGTGAAAAAATTCATTCTGAGTGGGCACTTGGAAAAAATTTCAACTTTTTTCACCCAAAAAGTGAAAAAATCCAAATTTCATCTTTTTTAGTCCCAAAAGTGAAAAACTCAAATTTCAATTTTTTTCTTCAAAAAAGTGAAAAAAATTCATTCTGAGTGGGCACTTGGAAAAAATTTCAACTTTTTTCACCAAAAAAGTGAAAAAATCCAAATTTCATCTTTTTTAGTCCCAAAAGTGAAAAAATCAAATTTCAATTTTTTTCTTCAAAAAAGTGACAAAGTCCGGTTCTGATGGCACTTGGAAAAAATTTCGACTTTTTTCATCCAAAAAGTGAAAAAAATCCAAATTCAATACATTTCTTCAAAAAAGTCACAAAGTCCCATTCTGAATGGGGACTTGGAAAAAATTTCAACCTTTATCGTCCAAAAAGTGAAAACATCCAAATTTAATTTTCTTCCTCAAAGAAGTAACAAATTCCCATTCTAACCAGGGACTTGGAAGCTCTTTTGACTTTTCACAAAAGTTGAATTTTTTTCTAAGTCCCATCTCATTATCAGATGGGACTTAGAAAAATATTCAACTTTTGTCTAAGTTGACATGTGTGCTGCTTCCCATGTCAGATTGGGCCATTTTGACTTATTGGATGGAAAGATAAACTTTTTTGATCCAAATATTGAAAAAGTGGGAATTCATAGTTTTTGTCAAAAAAGTGACAAAGTCCCATTCTGAGTGGGCACTTGGAAAAAATTTCAACTTTTTTCACCAAAAAAGTGAAAAAATCCAAATTTCATCTTTTTAGTCCCAAAAGTGAAAAAATCTAATTTCAATTTTTTTCTTCAAAAAAGTGAAAAAAATTCCATTCTGAGTAGGCACTTTGAAAAAATTTCAACTTTTTTCATCCAAAAAGTGAAAAGATCCAAATTTCATCTTTTTTAGTCCCAAAAGTTAAAAAATCAAATTTCAATTTTTTTCTTCAAAAAAGTGACAATGTCCGGTTCTGAGTGGGCACTTGGAAACAATTTCTACTTTTTTCATCCAAAAAGTGAAAAAATCCAAATTCAATACATTTCTTCAAAAACGTCACAAAGTTCCATTCTGAATGGGGACTTGAAAAAAATTTCAACCTTTATCGTCCAAAAAGTGAAAACATCCAAATTTAATTTTCTTCCTCAAAGAAGTAACAAATTCCCATTCTGACAAGGGACTTGGAAGCTCTTTTGACTTTTCACAAAAGTAGAATTTTTTTCTAAGTCCCATCTCATTATGAGATGGGACTTAGAAAAATATTCAACTTTTGTCTAAGTTGACATGTGTGCCGCTTCCCATGTCAGAATGGGACATTTTGACTTATTGGATGGAAAGATAAACTTTTTTGATCCAAATAGTGAAAAGGTGCAAATTCATAGTTTTTGTCAAAAAAGTGACAAAGTCCCATTCTGAGTGGGCACTTGGAAAAAATTTCAACTTTTTTCACCAAAAAAGTGAAAAAATCCAAATTTCATCTTTTTTAGTCCCAAAAGTGAAAAACTCAAATTTCAATTTTTTTCTTCAAAAAAGTGAAAAAAATTCATTCTGAGTGGGGACTTGGAAAAAATTTCAACTTTTTTCACCAAAAAAGTGAAAAAATTCAAATTTCATCTTTTTAGTCCCAAAAGTGAAAAAATCAAATTTCAATTTTTTTCTTCAAAAAAGTGACAAAGTCCGGTTCTGAGTGGCACTTGGAAAAAATTTCTACTTTTTTCATCCAAAAAGTGAAAAAATCCAAATTCAATACATTTCTTCAAAAAAGTCACAAAGTCCCATTCTGAATGAGGACTTGGAAAAAATTTCAACCTTTATCGTCCAAAAAGTGAAAACATCCAAATTTAATTTTCTTCTTCAAAGAAGTAACAAATTCCCATTCTGACAAGGGACTTGGAAGCCCTTTTGACTTTTCACAAAAGTTGAATTTTTTTCTAAGTCCCATCTCATTATGAGATGGGACTTAGAAAAATATTCAACTTTTGTCTAAGTTGACATGTGTGCCGCTTCCATGTCAGAATGGGACATTTTGACTTATTGGATGGAAAGATAAACTTTTTTGATCCAAATAGTGAAAAGGTGCAAATTCATAGTTTTTGTCAAAAAAGTGACAAAGTCCCATTCTGAGTGGGCACTTGGAAAAAATTTCAACTTTTTTCACCCAAAAAGTGAAAAATCCAAATTTAATCTTTTTTAGTCCCAAAAGTGAAAACTCAAATTTAAATTTTTTTCTTCAAAAAAGTGAAAAAAATTCATTCTGAGTGGCACTTGGAAAAAATTTCAACTTTTTTCACCCAAAAAGTGAAAAAATCCAAATTTCATCTTTTTTAGTCCCAAAAGTGAAAAACTCAAATTTCAATTTTTTTCTTCAAAAAAGTGAAAAAAATTCATTCTGAGTGGGCACTTGGAAAAAATTTCAACTTTTTTCACCAAAAAAGCGAAAAAATCCAAATTTCATCTTTTTTAGTCCCAAAAGTGAAAAAATCAAATTTCAATTTTTTTCTTCAAAAAAGTGACAAAGTCCGGTTCTGATGGCACTTGGAAAAAATTTCGACTTTTTTCATCCAAAAAGTGAAAAAAATCCAAATTCAATACATTTCTTCAAAAAAGTCACAAAGTCCCATTCTGAATGGGGACTTGGAAAAATTTCAACCTTTATCGTCCAAAAAGTGAAAACATCCAAATTTAATTTTCTTCCTCAAAGAAGTAACAAATTCCCATTCTAACCAGGGACTTGGAAGCTCTTTTGACTTTTCACAAAAGTTGAATTTTTTTCTAAGTCCCATCTCATTATCAGATGGGACTTAGAAAAATATTCAACTTTTGTCTAAGTTGACATGTGTGCTGCTTCCCATGTCAGATTGGGCCATTTTGACTTATTGGATGGAAAGATAAACTTTTTTGATCCAAATATTGAAAAAGTGGGAATTCATAGTTTTTGTCAAAAAAGTGACAAAGTCCCATTCTGAGTGGGCACTTGGAAAAAATTTCAACTTTTTTCACCAAAAAAGTGAAAAAATCCAAATTTCATCTTTTTAGTCCCAAAAGTGAAAAAATCTAATTTCAATTTTTTTCTTCAAAAAAGTGAAAAAAATTCCATTCTGAGTAGGCACTTTGAAAAAATTTCAACTTTTTTCATCCAAAAAGTGAAAAGATCCAAATTTCATCTTTTTTAGTCCCAAAAGTTAAAAAATCAAATTTCAATTTTTTCTTCAAAAAAGTGACAAAGTCCGGTTCTGAGTGGGCACTTGGAAACAATTTCTACTTTTTTCACCAAAAAAGTGAAAAAATCCAAATTTCATCTTTTTTAGTCCCAAAAGTGAAAAACTCAAATTTAAATTTTTTTCTTCAAAAAAGTGAAAAAAATTCATTCTGAGTGGGGACTTGGAAAAAATTTCAACTTTTTTCACCCAAAAAGTGAAAAAATTCAAATTTCATCTTTTTTAGTCCCAAAAGTGAAAAAATCAAATTTCAATTTTTTTCTTCAAAAAAGTGACAAAGTCCGGTTCTGAGTGGCACTTGGAAAAAATTTCTACTTTTTTCATCCAAAAAGTGAAAAAAATCCAAATTCAATACATTTCTTCAAAAAAGTCACAAAGTCCCATTCTGAATGGGGACTTGGAAAAAATTTCAACCTTTATCGTCCAAAAAGTGAAAACATCCAAATTTAATTTTCTTCTTCAAAGAAGTAACAAATTCCCATTCTGACAAGGGACTTGGAAGCTCTTTTGACTTTTCACAAAAGTTGAATTTTTTTCTAAGTCCCATCTCATTATGAGATGGGACTTAGAAAAATATATTCAACTTTTGTCTAAGTTGACATGTGTGCCGCTTCCCATGTCAGAATGGGACATTTTGACTTATTGGATGGAAAGATAAACTTTTTTGATCCAAATAGTGAAAAGGTGCAAATTCATAGTTTTTGTCAAAAAAGTGACAAAGTCCCATTCTGAGTGGGCACTTGGAAAAAATTTCAACTTTTTTTACCAAAAAAGTAAAAAAATCCAAATTTCATCTTTTTTAGTCCCAAAAGTGAAAAACTCAAATTTCAATTTTTTTCTTCAAAAAAGTGAAAAATATTCATTCTGAGTGGGGACTTGGAAAAAATGTCAACTTTTTTTACCAAAAAAGTGAAAAAATTCAAATTTCATCTTTTTTAGTCCCAAAAGTGAAAAAATCAAATTTCAATTTTTTTCTTCAAAAAAGTGACAAAGTCCGGTTCTGAGTGGCACTTGGAAAAAATTTCGACTTTTTTCATCCAAAAAGTGAAAAAAATCCAAATTCAATACATTTCTTCCAAAAAGTCACAAAGTCCCATTCTGAATGGGGACTTGGAAAAAATTTCAACCTTTATCGTCCAAAAAGTGAAAACATCCAAATTAAATTTTCTTCCTCAAAGAAGTAACAAATTCCCATTCTGACAAGGGACTTGGAAGCTCTTTTGACTTTTCACAAAAGTTGAATTTTTTTCTAAGTCCCATCTCATTATGAGATGGGACTTAGAAAAATATTCAACTTTTGTCTAAGTTGACATGTGTGCCGCTTCCCATGTCAGAATGGGACATTTTGACTTATTGGATGGAAAGATAAACTTTTTTGATCCAAATAGTGAAAAAGTACAAATTCATAGTTTTTGTCAAAAAAGTGACAAAGTCCCATTCTGAGTGGGCACTTGGAAAAAATTTCTACCTTTTTCACCAAAAAAGTGAAAAAATCCAAATTTCATCTTTTTAGTCCCAAAAGTGAAAAACTCAAATTTCAATTTTTTTCTTCAAAAAAGTGAAAAAAAATCATTCTGAGTGGGCACTTGGAAAAAATTGCAACTTTTTTCACCCAAAAAGTGAAAAAATCCAAATTTAATCTTTTTTAGTCCCAAAAGTGAAAAACTCAAATTTCAATTTTTTTCTTCAAAAAAGTTTAAAAAATTCATTCTGAGTGGGCACTTGGAAAAAATTTCAACTTTTTTCACCAAAAAAGTGAAAAATCCAAATTACATCTTTTTTAGTCCCAAAAGTGAAAAAATCAAATTTCAATTTTTTTCTTCAAAAAAGTGACAATGTCCGGTTCTGAGTGGGCACTTGGAAAAAATTTCTACTTTTTTCATCCAAAAAGTGAAAAAATCCAAATTCAATAAATTTCTTCAAAAAAGTCACAAAGTCCCATTCTGAATGGGGACTTAGAAAAAATTTCAACCTTTATCGTCCAAAAAGTGAAACATCCAAATTAAATTTTCTTCCTCAAAGAAGTAACAAATTCCCATTCTGACAAGGGACTTGGAAGCTCTTTTGACTTTTCACAAAAGTTGAATTTTTTTCTAAGTCCCATCTCATTATGAGATGGGACTTAGAAAAATATTCAACTTTTGTCTAAGTTGACATGTGTGCCGCTTCCCATGTCAGAATGGGACATTTTGACTTATTGGATGGAAAGATAAACTTTTTTGATCCAAATAGTGAAAAGGTGCAAATTCATAGTTTTTGTCAAAAAAGTGACAAAGTCCCATTCTGAGTGGGCACTTGGAAAGAATATCAACTTGTTTCACCAAAAAAGTGAAAAAATCAAAATTTCATCTTTTTTAGTCCCAAAAGTGAAAAAATCAAATTTCAATTTTTTTCATCAAAAAAGTAACAAAGTCCGGTTCTGAGTGGGCACTTGGAAAAAATTTCTACTTTTTTCACCAAAAAAGTGAAAAAATCCAAATTTCATCTTTTTTTGTCCCAAAAGAGAAAAAATCAAATTTAATTTTTTTTCTTCAAAAAAGTGACAAAGTCCGGTTCTGAGTGGGCACTTGGAAAAAATTTCAACTTTTTTCACCCAAAAAGTGAAAAAATCCAAATTTAATCTTTTTTAGTCCCAAAAGTGAAAAACTCAAATTTCAATTTTTTTCTTCAAAAAGTGAAAAAAAATCATTCTGAGTGGGCACTTGGAAAAAATTTCAACTTTTTTCACCAAAAAAGTGAAAAAATACAAATTTCATCTTTTTTAGTCCCAAAAGTGAAAAAATCAAATTTCAATTTTTTTCTTCAAAAAAGTGACAAAGTCCGGTTCTGAGTGGGCACTTGGAAAAAATTTCAACTTTTTTCATCCAAAAAGTTAAAAAATCCAAATTCAATAAATTTCTTCAAAAAAGTCACAAAGTCCCATTCTGAATGGGGACTTAGAAAAAAATTCAACCTTTATCGTCCAAAAAGTGAAAACATCCAAATTTAATTTTCTTCTTCAAAGAAGTAACAAATTCCCATTCTGACAAGGGATTTGGAAGCTCTTTTGACTTTTCACAAAAGTTGAATTTTTTTCTAAGTCCCATGAGACGGGACTTAGAAAAATATTCAACTTTTGTCTAAGTTGACATGTGTGCTGCTTCCCATGTCAGATTGGGCCATTTTGACTTATTGGATGGAAAGATAAACTTTTTTGATCCAAATATTGAAAAAGTGGGAATTCATAGTTTTTGTTAAAAAATTGACAAAGTCCCATTCTGAGTGGGCACTTGGAAAAAATTTCAACTTTTTTCACCAAAAAAGTGAAAAAAATCCAAATTTCATCTTTTTTAGTCCCAAAAGTGAAAAAATCAAATTTCAATTTTTTTCTTCAAAAAAGTGAAAAAAATTCCATTCTGAGTAGGCACTTTGAAAAAATTTCAACTTTTTTCATCCAAAAAGTGAAAAAATCCAAATTTCATCTTTTTTTGTCCCAAAAGTGAAAAAATCAATTTCAATTTTTTTCTTCAAAAAAGTGACAAAGTCCGGTTCTGAGTGGGTACTTGGAAACAATTTCTACTTTTTTCATCCAAAAAGTGAAAAAATCCAAATTCAATACATTTCTTCAAAAACGTCACAAAGTCCCATTCTGAATGGGGACTTGGAAAAAATTTCAACCTTTATCGTCCAAAAAGTGAAAACATCCAAATTTAATTTTCTTCCTCAAAGAAGTAACAAATTCCCATTCTGACAAGGTACTTGGAAGCTCTTTTGACTTTTCACAAAAGTTGAATTTTTTTCTAAGTCCCATCTCATTATGAGATGGGACTTAGAAAAATATTCAACTTTTGTCTAAGTTGACATGTGTGCCGCTTCCCATGTCAGAATGGGACATTTTGACTTATTGGATGGAAAGATAAACTTTTTTGAACCAAATAGTGAAAAAGTACAAATTCATAGTTTTTGTCAAAAAAGTGACAAAGTCCCATTCTGAGTGGGCACTTGGAAACAATTTCAACTTTTTTCACCCAAAAAGTGAAAAAATCCAAATTTCATCTTTTTTAGTCCCAAAAGTGAAAAACTCAAATTTCAATTTTTTTCTTCAAAAAAGTGAAAAAAATTCATTCTGAGTGGGCACTTGGAAAAAATTTCAACTTTTTTCACCAAAAAAGTGAAAAAAATCCAAATTTCATCTTTTTTAGTCCCAAAAGTGAAAAATCAAATTTCAATTTTTTTCTTCAAAAAAGTGACAAAGTCCGGTTCTGATGGCACTTGGAAAAAATTTCGACTTTTTTCATCCAAAAAGTGAAAAAAATCCAAATTCAATACATTTCTTCAAAAAAGTCACAAAGTCCCATTCTGAATGGGGACTTGGAAAAAATTTCAACCTTTATCGTCCAAAAAGTGAAAACATCCAAATTTAATTTTCTTCCTCAAAGAAGTAACAAATTCCCATTCTAACCAGGGACTTGGAAGCTCTTTTGACTTTTCACAAAAGTTGAATTTTTTTCTAAGTCCCATCTCATTATCAGATGGGACTTAGAAAAATATTCAACTTTTGTCTAAGTTGACATGTGTGCTGCTTCCCATGTCAGATTGGGCCATTTTGACTTATTGGATGGAAAGATAAACTTTTTTGATCCAAATATGAAAAAGTGGGAATTCATAGTTTTTGTCAAAAAAGTGACAAAGTCCCATTCTGAGTGGGCACTTGGAAAAAATTTCAACTTTTTTCACCAAAAAAGTGAAAAAATCCAAATTTCATCTTTTTAGTCCCAAAAGTGAAAAAATCAAATTTCAATTTTTTTCTTCAAAAAAGTGAAAAAAATTCCATTCTGAGTAGGCACTTTGAAAAAATTTCAACTTTTTTCATCCAAAAAGTGAAAAGATCCAAATTTCATCTTTTTTAGTCCCAAAAGTTAAAAAATCAAATTTCAATTTTTTTCTTCAAAAAAGTGACAAAGTCCGGTTCTGAGTGGGCACTTGGAAACAATTTCTACTTTTTTCACCAAAAAAGTGAAAAAATCCAAATTTCATCTTTTTTAGTCCCAAAAGTGAAAAACTCAAATTTCAATTTTTTTCTTCAAAAAAGTGAAAAAAATTCATTCTGAGTGGGGACTTGGAAAAAATTTCAACTTTTTTCACCCAAAAAGTGAAAAAATTCAAATTTCATCTTTTTTAGTCCCAAAAGTGAAAAAATCAAATTTCAATTTTTTTCTTCAAAAAAGTGACAAAGTCCGGTTCTGAGTGGCACTTGGAAAAAATTTCTACTTTTTTCATCCAAAAAGTGAAAAAAATCCAAATTCAATACATTTCTTCAAAAAGTCACAAAGTCCCATTCTGAATGGGGACTTGGAAAAAATTTCAACCTTTATCGTCAAAAGTGAAAACATCCAAATTTAATTTTCTTCTTCAAAGAAGTAACAAATTCCCATTCTGACAAGGGACTTGGAAGCTCTTTTGACTTTTCACAAAAGTTGAATTTTTTTCTAAGTCCCATCTCATTATGAGATGGGACTTAGAAAAATATATTCAACTTTTGTCTAAGTTGACATGTGTGCCGCTTCCCATGTCAGAATGGGACATTTTGACTTATTGGATGGAAAGATAAACTTTTTTGATCCAAATAGTGAAAAGGTGCAAATTCATAGTTTTTGTCAAAAAAGTGACAAAGTCCCATTCTGAGTGGGCACTTGGAAAAAATTTCAACTTTTTTTACCAAAAAAGTGAAAAAATCCAAATTTCATCTTTTTTAGTCCCAAAAGTGAAAAACTCAAATTTCAATTTTTTTCTTCAAAAAAGTGAAAAATATTCATTCTGAGTGGGGACTTGGAAAAAATTTCAACTTTTTTTACCAAAAAAGTGAAAAAATTCAAATTTCATCTTTTTTAGTCCCAAAAGTGAAAAAATCAAATTTCAATTTTTTTCTTCAAAAAAGTGACAAAGTCCGGTTCTGAGTGGCACTTGGAAAAAATTTCGACTTTTTTCATCCAAAAAGTGAAAAAATCCAAATTCAATACATTTCTTCCAAAAAGTCACAAAGTCCCATTCTGAATGGGGACTTGGAAAAAATTTCAACCTTTATCGTCCAAAAAGTGAAAACATCCAAATTAAATTTTCTTCCTCAAAGAAGTAACAAATTCCCATTCTGACAAGGGACTTGGAAGCTCTTTTGACTTTTCACAAAAGTTGAATTTTTTTCTAAGTCCCATCTCATTATGAGATGGGACTTAGAAAAATATTCAACTTTTGTCTAAGTTGACATGTGTGCCGCGTCCCATGTCAGAATGGGACATTTTGACTTATTGGATGGAAAGATAAACTTTTTTGAACCAAATAGTGAAAAAGTACAAATTCATAGTTTTTGTCAAAAAAGTGACAAAGTCCCATTCTGAGTGGGCACTTGGAAAAAAATTCAACTTTTTTCACCCAAAAAGTGAAAAAATCCAAATTTAATCTTTTTTAGTCCCAAAAGTGAAAAACTCAAATTTCAATTTTTTTCTTCAAAAAAGTGAAAAAAAATCATTCTGAGTGGGCACTTGGAAAAAATTTCAACTTTTTTCGCCCAAAAAGTGAAAAAATCCAAATTTAATCTTTTTTAGTCCCAAAAGTGAAAAACTCAAATTTCAATTTTTTTCTTCAAAAAAGTTTAAAAAATTCATTCTGAGTGGGCACTTGGAAAAAATTTCAACTTTTTTCACCAAAAAAGTGAAAAAATCCAAATTTCATCTTTTTTAGTCCCAAAAGTGAAAAAATCAAATTTCAATTTTTTTCTTCAAAAAAGTGACAATGTCCGGTTCTGAGTGGGCACTTGGAAAAAATTTCTACTTTTTTCATCCAAAAAGTGAAAAAATCCAAATTCAATAAATTTCTTCAAAAAAGTCACAAAGTCCCATTCTGAATGGGGACTTAGAAAAAATTTCAACCTTTATCGTCCAAAAAGTGAAAACATCCAAATTAAATTTTCTTCCTCAAAGAAGTAACAAATTCCCATTCTGACAAGGGACTTGGAAGCTCTTTTGACTTTTCACAAAAGTTGAATTTTTTTCTAAGTCCCATCTCATTATGAGATGGGACTTAGAAAAATATTCAACTTTTGTCTAAGTTGACATGTGTGCCGCTTCCCATGTCAGAATGCGACATTTTGACTTATTGGATGGAAAGATAAACTTTTTTGATCCAAATAGTGAAAAGGTGCAAATTCATAGTTTTTGTCAAAAAAGTGACAAAGTCCCATTCTGAGTGGGCACTTGGAAAGAATATCAACTTGTTTCACCAAAAAAGTGAAAAAATCCAAATTTCATCTTTTTTAGTCCCAAAAGTGAAAAAATCAAATTTCAATTTTTTTCATCAAAAAAGTAACAAAGTCCGGTTCTGAGTGGGCACTTGGAAAAAATTTCTACTTTTTTCACCAAAAAAGTGAAAAAATCCAAATTTCATCTTTTTTTGTCCCAAAAGTGAAAAAATCAAATTTAATTTTTTTTCTTCAAAAAAGTAACAAAGTCCGGTTCTGAGTGGGCACTTGGAAAAAATTTCAACTTTTTTCACCCAAAAAGTGAAAAAATCCAAATTTAATCTTTTTTAGTCCCAAAAGTGAAAAACTCAAATTTCAATTTTTTTCTTCAAAAAAGTGAAAAAAAATCATTCTGAGTGGGCACTTGGAAAAAATTTCAACTTTTTTCACCCAAAAAGTGAAAAAATCCAAATTTCATCTTTTTTAGTCCCAAAAGTGAAAAACTGAAATTTCAATTTTTTTCTTCAAAAAAGTTAAAAAAATTCATTCTGAGTGGGCACTTGGAAAAAATTTCAACTTTTTTCACCAAAAAAGTGAAAAAATCCAAATTTCATCTTTTTTAGTCCCAAAAGTGAAAAAATCAAATTTCAATTTTTTTCTTCAAAAAAGTGACAAAGTCCGGTTCTGAGTGGGCACTTGGAAAAAATTTCTACTTTTTTCATCCAAAAAGTGAAAAAATCCAAATTCAATAAATTTCTTCAAAAAAGTCACAAAGTCCCATTCTGAATGGGGACTTAGAAAAAAATTCAACCTTTATCGTCCAAAAAGTGAAAACATCCAAATTTAATTTTCTTCTTCAAAGAAGTAACAAATTCCCATTCTGACAAGGGATTTGGAAGCTCTTTTGACTTTTCACAAAAGTTGAATTTTTTTCTAAGTCCCATCTCATTATGAGATGGGACTTAGAAAAATATTCAACTTTTGTCTAAGTTGACATGTGTGCCGCTTCCAATGTCAGAATGGGACATTTTGACTTATTGGATGGAAAGATAAACTTTTTTGATCGAAATAGTGAAAAAGTACAAATTCATAGTTTTTGTCAAAAAAGTGACAAAGTCCCATTCTGAGTGGGCACTTGGAAAAAATTTCAACTTTTTTCACCCAAAAAGTGAAAAAATCAAAATTTCATCTTTTTTAGTCCCAAAAGTGAAAAACTCAAATTTCAATTTTTTTCTTCAAAAAAGTGAAAAAAATTCATTCTGAGTGGGCACTTGGAAAAAATGTCAACTTTTTTCACCAAAAAAGTGAAAAAATCCAAATTTAATCTTTTTTAGTCCCAAAAGTGAAAAAATCTAATTTCAATTTTTTTCTTCAAAAAAGTGAAAACAATTCCATTCTGAGTAGGCACTTTGAAAAAAATTCAACTTTTTTCATCCAAAAAGTGAAAAAATCCAAATTTCATCTTTTTTAGTCCCAAAAGTGAAAAAATCAAATTTAAATTTTTTTCTTCAAAAAAGTGACAAAGTCCGGTTCTGAGTGGGCACTTGGAAAAAATTTCTACTTTTTTCATCCAAAAAGTGAAAAAATCCAAATTCAATACATTTCTTCAAAAAAGTCACAAAGTCCCATTCTGAATGGGGACTTTGAAAAAATTTCAACCTTTATCGTCCAAAAAGTGAAAACATCCAAATTTAATTTTCTTCTTCAAAGAAGTAACAAATTCCCATTCTGACAAGGGACTTGGAAGCTCTTTTGACTTTTCACAAAAGTTGAATTTTTTTCTAAGTCCCATCTCATTATGAGATGGGACTTAGAAAAATATTCAACTTTTGTCTAAGTTGACATGTGTGCTGCTTCCCATGTCAGATTGGGCCATTTTGACTTATTGGATGGAAAGATAAACTTTTTTGATCCAAATATTGAAAAAGTGGGAATTCATAGTTTTTGTTAAAAAATTGACAAAGTCCCATTCTGAGTGGGCACTTGGAAAAAATTTCAACTTTTTTCACCAAAAAAGTGAAAAAATCAAAATTTCATCTTTTTTAGTCCCAAAAGTGAAAAAATCAAATTTCAATTTTTTTCTTCAAAAAAGTGAAAAAAATTCCATTCTGAGTAGGCACTTTGAAAAAATTTCAACTTTTTTCATCCAAAAAGTGAAAAAATCCAAATTTCATCTTTTTTTGTCCCAAAAGTGAAAAAATCAAATTTCAATTTTTTTCTTCAAAAAAGTGACAAAGTCCGGTTCTGAGTGGGTACTTGGAAACAATTTCTACTTTTTTCATCCAAAAAGTGAAAAAATCAAAATTCAATACATTTCTTCAAAAACGTCACAAAGTCCCATTCTGAATGGGGACTTGGAAAAAATTTCAACCTTTATCGTCCAAAAAGTGAAAACATCCAAATTTAATTTTCTTCCTCAAAGAAGTAACAAATTCCCATTCTGACAAGGTACTTGGAAGCTCTTTTGACTTTTCACAAAAGTTGAATTTTTTTCTAAGTCCCATCTCATTATGAGATGGGACTTAGAAAAATATTCAACTTTTGTCTAAGTTGACATGTGTGCCGCTTCCCATGTCCGAATGGGACATTTTGACTTATTGGATGGAAAGATAAACTTTTTTGAACCAAATAGTGAAAAAGTACAAATTCATAGTTTTTGTCAAAAAAGTGACAAAGTCCCATTCTGAGTGGGCACTTGGAAAAAATTTCAACTTTTTTCACCCAAAAAGTGAAAAAATCCAAATTTCATCTTTTTTAGTCCCAAAAGTGAAAAACTCAAATTTCAATTTTTTTCTTCAAAAAAGTGAAAAAAATTCATTCTGAGTGGGCACTTGGAAAAAATTTCAACTTTTTTCACCAAAAAAGTGAAAAAATCCAAATTTCATCTTTTTTAGTCCCAAAAGTGAAAAAATCAAATTTCAATTTTTTTCTTCAAAAAAGTGACAAAGTCCGGTTCTGATGGCACTTGGAAAAAATTTCGACTTTTTTCATCCAAAAAGTGAAAAAAATCCAAATTCAATACATTTCTTCAAAAAAGTCACAAAGTCCCATTCTGAATGGGGACTTGGAAAAAATTTCAACCTTTATCGTCCAAAAAGTGAAAACATCCAAATTTAATTTTCTTCCTCAAAGAAGTAACAAATTCCCATTCTAACCAGGGACTTGGAAGCTCTTTTGACTTTTCACAAAAGTTGAATTTTTTTCTAAGTCCCATCTCATTATCAGATGGGACTTAGAAAAATATTCAACTTTTGTCTAAGTTGACATGTGTGCTGCTTCCCATGTCAGATTGGGCCATTTTGACTTATTGGATGGAAAGATAAACTTTTTTGATCCAAATATTGAAAAAGTGGGAATTCATAGTTTTTGTCAAAAAAGTGACAAAGTCCCATTCTGAGTGGGCACTTGGAAAAAATTTCAACTTTTTTCACCAAAAAAGTGAAAAAATCCAAATTTCATCTTTTTAGTCCCAAAAGTGAAAAAATCAAATTTCAATTTTTTTCTTCAAAAAAGTGAAAAAAATTCCATTCTGAGTAGGCACTTTGAAAAAATTTCAACTTTTTTCATCCAAAAAGTGAAAAGATCCAAATTTCATCTTTTTTAGTCCCAAAAGTTAAAAAATCAAATTTCAATTTTTTTCTTCAAAAAAGTGACAAAGTCCGGTTCTGAGTGGGCACTTGGAAACAATTTCTACTTTTTTCACCAAAAAAGTGAAAAAATCCAAATTTCATCTTTTTTAGTCCCAAAAGTGAAAAACTCAAATTTCAATTTTTTTCTTCAAAAAAGTGAAAAAAATTCATTCTGAGTGGGGACTTGGAAAAAATTTCAACTTTTTTCACCCAAAAAGTGAAAAAATTCAAATTTCATCTTTTTTAGTCCCAAAAGTGAAAAAATCAAATTTCAATTTTTTTCTTCAAAAAAGTGACAAAGTCCGGTTCTGAGTGGCACTTGGAAAAAATTTCTACTTTTTTCATCCAAAAAGTGAAAAAAATCCAAATTCAATACATTTCTTCAAAAAAGTCACAAAGTCCCATTCTGAATGGGGACTTGGAAAAAATTTCAACCTTTATCGTCCAAAAAGTGAAAACATCCAAATTTAATTTTCTTCTTCAAAGAAGTAACAAATTCCCATTCTGACAAGGGACTTGGAAGCTCTTTTGACTTTTCACAAAAGTTGAATTTTTTTCTAAGTCCCATCTCATTATGAGATGGGACTTAGAAAAATATATTCAACTTTTGTCTAAGTTGACATGTGTGCCGCTTCCCATGTCAGAATGGGACATTTTGACTTATTGGATGGAAAGATAAACTTTTTTGATCCAAATAGTGAAAAGGTGCAAATTCATAGTTTTTGTCAAAAAAGTGACAAAGTCCCATTCTGAGTGGGCACTTGGAAAAAATTTCAACTTTTTTTACCAAAAAAGTGAAAAAATCAAAATTTCATCTTTTTTAGTCCCAAAAGTGAAAAACTCAAATTTCAATTTTTTTCTTCCAAAAAGTGAAAAATATTCATTCTGAGTGGGGACTTGGAAAAAATTTCAACTTTTTTTACCAAAAAAGTGAAAAAATTCAAATTTCATCTTTTTTAGTCCCAAAAGTGAAAAAATCAAATTTCAATTTTTTTCTTCAAAAAAGTGACAAAGTCCGGTTCTGAGTGGCACTTGGAAAAAATTTCGACTTTTTTCATCCAAAAAGTGAAAAAAATCCAAATTCAATACATTTCTTCCAAAAAGTCACAAAGTCCCATTCTGAATGGGGACTTGGAAAAAATTTCAACCTTTATCGTCCAAAAAGTGAAAACATCCAAATTAAATTTTCTTCCTCAAAGAAGTAACAAATTCCCATTCTGACAAGGGACTTGGAAGCTCTTTTGACTTTTCACAAAAGTTGAATTTTTTTCTAAGTCCCATCTCATTATGAGATGGGACTTAGAAAAATATTCAACTTTTGTCTAAGTTGACATGTGTGCCGCGTCCCATGTCAGAATGGGACATTTTGACTTATTGGATGGAAAGATAAACTTTTTTGAACCAAATAGTGAAAAAGTACAAATTCATAGTTTTTGTCAAAAAAGTGACAAAGTCCCATTCTGAGTGGGCACTTGGAAAAAATTTCAACTTTTTTCACCCAAAAAGTGAAAAAATCCAAATTTAATCTTTTTTAGTCCCAAAAGTGAAAAACTCAAATTTCAATTTTTTTCTTCAAAAAAGTGAAAAAAAATCATTCTGAGTGGGCACTTGGAAAAAATTTCAACTTTTTTCACCCAAAAAGTGAAAAAAATCCAAATTTAATCTTTTTTAGTCCCAAAAGTGAAAAACTCAAATTTCAATTTTTTTCTTCAAAAAAGTTTAAAAAATTCATTCTGAGTGGGCACTTGGAAAAAATTTCAACTTTTTTCACCAAAAAAGTGAAAAAATCCAAATTTCATCTTTTTTAGTCCCAAAAGTGAAAAAATCAAATTTCAATTTTTTTCTTCAAAAAAGTGACAATGTCCGGTTCTGAGTGGGCACTTGGAAAAAATTTCTACTTTTTTCATCCAAAAAGTGAAAAAATCCAAATTCAATAAATTTCTTCAAAAAAGTCACAAAGTCCCATTCTGAATGGGGACTTAGAAAAAATTTCAACCTTTATCGTCCAAAAAGTGAAAACATCCAAATTAAATTTTCTTCCTCAAAGAAGTAACAAATTCCCATTCTGACAAGGGACTTGGAAGCTCTTTTGACTTTTCACAAAAGTTGAATTTTTTTCTAAGTCCCATCTCATTATGAGATGGGACTTAGAAAAATATTCAACTTTTGTCTAAGTTGACATGTGTGCCGCTTCCCATGTCAGAATGCGACATTTTGACTTATTGGATGGAAAGATAAACTTTTTTGATCCAAATAGTGAAAAGGTGCAAATTCATAGTTTTTGTCAAAAAAGTGACAAAGTCCCATTCTGAGTGGGCACTTGGAAAGAATATCAACTTGTTTCACCAAAAAAGTGAAAAAATCCAAATTTCATCTTTTTTAGTCCCAAAAGTGAAAAAATCAAATTTCAATTTTTTTCATCAAAAAAGTAACAAAGTCCGGTTCTGAGTGGGCACTTGGAAAAAATTTCTACTTTTTTCACCAAAAAAGTGAAAAAATCCAAATTTCATCTTTTTTTGTCCCAAAAGTGAAAAAATCAAATTTAATTTTTTTTCTTCAAAAAAGTGACAAAGTCCGGTTCTGAGTGGGCACTTGGAAAAAATTTCAACTTTTTTCACCCAAAAAGTGAAAAAATCCAAATTTAATCTTTTTTAGTCCCAAAAGTGAAAAACTCAAATTTCAATTTTTTTCTTCAAAAAAGTGAAAAAAAATCATTCTGAGTGGGCACTTGGAAAAAATTTCAACTTTTTTCACCCAAAAAGTGAAAAAATCCAAATTTCATCTTTTTTAGTCCCAAAAGTGAAAAACTGAAATTTCAATTTTTTTCTTCAAAAAAGTTAAAAAAATTCATTCTGAGTGGGCACTTGGAAAAAATTTCAACTTTTTTCACCAAAAAAGTGAAAAAATCCAAATTTCATCTTTTTTAGTCCCAAAAGTGAAAAAATCAAATTTCAATTTTTTTCTTCAAAAAAGTGACAAAGTCCGGTTCTGAGTGGGCACTTGGAAAAAATTTCTACTTTTTTCATCCAAAAAGTGAAAAAATCCAAATTCAATAAATTTCTTCAAAAAAGTCACAAAGTCCCATTCTGAATGGGGACTTAGAAAAAAATTCAACCTTTATCGTCCAAAAAGTGAAAACATCCAAATTTAATTTTCTTCTTCAAAGAAGTAACAAATTCCCATTCTGACAAGGGATTTGGAAGCTCTTTTGACTTTTCACAAAAGTTGAATTTTTTTCTAAGTCCCATCTCATTATGAGATGGGACTTAGAAAAATATTCAACTTTTGTCTAAGTTGACATGTGTGCCGCTTCCAATGTCAGAATGGGACATTTTGACTTATTGGATGGAAAGATAAACTTTTTTGATCGAAATAGTGAAAAAGTACAAATTCATAGTTTTTGTCAAAAAAGTGACAAAGTCCCATTCTGAGTGGGCACTTGGAAAAAATTTCAACTTTTTTCACCCAAAAAGTGAAAAAATCTAAATTTCATCTTTTTTAGTCCCAAAAGTGAAAAACTCAAATTTCAATTTTTTTCTTCAAAAAAGTGAAAAAAATTCATTCTGAGTGGGCACTTGGAAAAAATTTCAACTTTTTTCACCAAAAAAGTGAAAAAATCCAAATTTCATCTTTTTTAGTCCCAAAAGTGAAAAAAATCTAATTTCAATTTTTTTCTTCAAAAAAGTGAAAACAATTCCATTCTGAGTAGGCACTTTGAAAAAAATTCAACTTTTTTCATCCAAAAAGTGAAAAAATCCAAATTTCATCTTTTTTAGTCCAAAAGTGAAAAAATCAAATTTAAATTTTTTTCTTCAAAAAAGTGACAAAGTCCGGTTCTGAGTGGGCACTTGGAAAAAATTTCTACTTTTTTCATCCAAAAAGTGAAAAAATCCAAATTCAATACATTTCTTCAAAAAAGTCACAAAGTCCCATTCTGAATGGGGACTTTGAAAAATTTCAACCTTTATCGCCCAAAAAGTGAAAACATCCAAATTTAATTTTCTTCTTCAAAGAAGTAACAAATTCCCATTCTGACAAGGGACTTGGAAGCTCTTTTGACTTTTCACAAAAGTTGAATTTTTTTCTAAGTCCCATCTCATTATGAGATGGGACTTAGAAAAATATTCAACTTTTGTCTAAGTTGACATGTGTGCTGCTTCCCATGTCAGATTGGGCCATTTTGACTTATTGGATGGAAAGATAAACTTTTTTGATCCAAATATTGAAAAAGTGGGAATTCATAGTTTTTGTTAAAAAATTGACAAAGTCCCATTCTGAGTGGGCACTTGGAAAAAATTTCAACTTTTTTCACCAAAAAAGTGAAAAAATCCAAATTTCATCTTTTTAGTCCCAAAAGTGAAAAAATCAAATTTAAATTTTTTTCTTCAAAAAAGTGAAAAAAATTCCATTCTGAGTAGGCACTTTGAAAAAATTTCAACTTTTTTCATCCAAAAAGTGAAAAAATCCAAATTTCATCTTTTTTTGTCCCAAAAGTGAAAAAATCAAATTTCAATTTTTTTCTTCAAAAAAGTGACAAAGTCCGGTTCTGAGTGGGTACTTGGAAACAATTTCTACTTTTTTCATCCAAAAAGTGAAAAAATCCAAATTCAATACATTTCTTCAAAAACGTCACAAAGTCCCATTCTGAATGGGGACTTGGAAAAAATGTCAACCTTTATCGTCCAAAAAGTGAAAACATCCAAATTTAATTTTCTTCCTCAAAGAAGTAACAAATTCCCATTCTGACAAGGTACTTGGAAGCTCTTTTGACTTTTCACAAAAGTTGAATTTTTTTCTAAGTCCCATCTCATTATGAGATGGGACTTAGAAAAATATTCAACTTTTGTCTAAGTTGACATGTGTGCCGCTTCCCATGTCAGAATGGGACATTTTGACTTATTGGATGGAAAGATAAACTTTTTTGAACCAAATAGTGAAAAAGTACAAATTCATAGTTTTTGTCAAAAAAGTGACAAAGTCCCATTCTGAGTGGGCACTTGGAAAAAATTTCAACTTTTTTCACCCAAAAAGTGAAAAATCCAAATTTTATCTTTTTTAGTCCCAAAAGCGAAAAACTCAAATTTCAATTTTTTTCTTCAAAAAAGTGAAAAAAATTCATTCTGAGTGGGCACTTGGAAAAAATGTCAACTTTTTTCACCAAAAAAGTGAAAAAATCCAAATTTCATCTTTTTTAGTCCCAAAAGTGAAAAAATCAAATTTCAATTTTTTTCTTCAAAAAAGTTTAAAAAATTCATTCTGAGTGGGCACTTGGAAAAAATTTCAACTTTTTTCACCAAAAAAGTGAAAAAATCCAAATTTCATCTTTTTTAGTCCCAAAAGTGAAAAAATCAAATTTCAATTTTTTTCTTCAAAAAAGTGACAATGTCCGGTTCTGAGTGGGCACTTGGAAAAAATTTCTACTTTTTTCATCCAAAAAGTGAAAAAATCCAAATTCAATAAATTTCTTCAAAAAAGTCACAAAGTCCCATTCTGAATGGGGACTTAGAAAAAATTTCAACCTTTATCGTCCAAAAGTGAAACATCCAAATTAAATTTTCTTCCTCAAAGAAGTAACAAATTCCCATTCTGACAAGGGACTTGGAAGCTCTTTTGACTTTTCACAAAAGTTGAATTTTTTTCTAAGTCCCATCTCATTATGAGATGGGACTTAGAAAAATATTCAACTTTTGTCTAAGTTGACATGTGTGCCGCTTCCCATGTCAGAATGCGACATTTTGACTTATTGGATGGAAAGATAAACTTTTTTGATCCAAATAGTGAAAAGGTGCAAATTCATAGTTTTTGTCAAAAAAGTGACAAAGTCCCATTCTGAGTGGGCACTTGGAAAGAATATCAACTTGTTTCACCAAAAAAGTGAAAAAATCCAAATTTCATCTTTTTTAGTCCCAAAAGTGAAAAAATCAAATTTCAATTTTTTTCATCAAAAAAGTAACAAAGTCCGGTTCTGAGTGGGCACTTGGAAAAAATTTCTACTTTTTTCACCAAAAAAGTGAAAAAATCCAAATTTCATCTTTTTTTGTCCCAAAAGTGAAAAAATCAAATTTAATTTTTTTTTCTTCAAAAAAGTAACAAAGTCCGGTTCTGAGTGGGCACTTGGAAAAAATTTCAACTTTTTTCACCCAAAAAGTGAAAAAATCCAAATTTAATCTTTTTTAGTCCCAAAAGTGAAAAACTCAAATTTCAATTTTTTTCTTCAAAAAAGTGAAAAAAAATCATTCTGAGTGGGCACTTGGAAAAAATTTCAACTTTTTTCACCCAAAAAGTGAAAAAATCCAAATTTCATCTTTTTTAGTCCCAAAAGTGAAAAACTGAAATTTCAATTTTTTTCTTCAAAAAAGTTAAAAAAATTCATTCTGAGTGGGCACTTGGAAAAAATTTCAACTTTTTTCACCAAAAAAGTGAAAAAATCCAAATTTCATCTTTTTTAGTCCCAAAAGTGAAAAAATCAAATTTCAATTTTTTTCTTCAAAAAAGTGACAAAGTCCGGTTCTGAGTGGGCACTTGGAAAAAATTTCTACTTTTTTCATCCAAAAAGTGAAAAAATCCAAATTCAATAAATTTCTTCAAAAAAGTCACAAAGTCCCATTCTGAATGGGGACTTAGAAAAAAATTCAACCTTTATCGTCCAAAAAGTGAAAACATCCAAATTTAATTTTCTTCTTCAAAGAAGTAACAAATTCCCATTCTGACAAGGGATTTGGAAGCTCTTTTGACTTTTCACAAAAGTTGAATTTTTTTCTAAGTCCCATCTCATTATGAGATGGGACTTAGAAAAATATTCAACTTTTGTCTAAGTTGACATGTGTGCCGCTTCCAATGTCAGAATGGGACATTTTGACTTATTGGATGGAAAGATAAACTTTTTTGATCGAAATAGTGAAAAAGTACAAATTCATAGTTTTTGTCAAAAAAGTGACAAAGTCCCATTCTGAGTGGGCACTTGGAAAAAATTTCAACTTTTTTCACCCAAAAAGTGAAAAAATCAAAATTTCATCTTTTTTAGTCCCAAAAGTGAAAAACTCAAATTTCAATTTTTTTCTTCAAAAAAGTGAAAAAAATTCATTCTGAGTGGGCACTTGGAAAAAATGTCAACTTTTTTCACCAAAAAAGTGAAAAAATCCAAATTTAATCTTTTTTAGTCCCAAAAGTGAAAAAATCTAATTTCAATTTTTTTCTTCAAAAAAGTGAAAACAATTCCATTCTGAGTAGGCACTTTGAAAAAAATTCAACTTTTTTCATCCAAAAAGTGAAAAAATCCAAATTTCATCTTTTTTAGTCCCAAAAGTGAAAAAATCAAATTTCAATTTTTTTCTTCAAAAAAGTGACAAAGTCCGGTTCTGAGTGGGCACTTGGAAACAATTTCTACTTTTTTCACCAAAAAAGTGAAAAAATCCAAATTTCATCTTTTTTAGTCCCAAAAGTGAAAAACTCAAATTTCAATTTTTTTCTTCATAAAAGTGAAAAAAATTCATTCTGAGTGGGGACTTGGAAAAAATTTCAACTTTTTTCACCCAAAAAGTGAAAAAATTCAAATTTCATCTTTTTTAGTCCCAAAAGTGAAAAAATCAAATTTCAATTTTTTTCTTCAAAAAAGTGACAAAGTCCGGTTCTGAGTGGCACTTGGAAAAAATTTCTACTTTTTTCATCCAAAAAGTGAAAAAAATCCAAATTCAATACATTTCTTCAAAAAAGTCACAAAGTCCCATTCTGAATGGGGACTTGGAAAAAATTT
This sequence comes from Pleurodeles waltl, assembly GCF_031143425.1. Classification (NCBI taxonomy): domain Eukaryota; kingdom Metazoa; phylum Chordata; class Amphibia; order Caudata; family Salamandridae; genus Pleurodeles; species Pleurodeles waltl. The sequence continues at coordinate 42,887 of NW_027150180.1, read as the reverse complement.
CAACCTTTATCGTCCAAAAAGTGAAAACATCCAAATTTAATTTTCTTCTTCAAAGAAGTAACAAATTCCCATTCTGACAAGGGACTTGGAAGCTCTTTTGACTTTTCACAAAAGTTGAATTTTTTTCTAAGTCCCATCTCATTATGAGATGGGACTTAGAAAAATATATTCAACTTTTGTCTAAGTTGACATGTGTGCCGCTTCCCATGTCAGAATGGGACATTTTGACTTATTGGATGGAAAGATAAACTTTTTTGATCCAAATAGTGAAAAGGTGCAAATTCATAGTTTTTGTCAAAAAAGTGACAAAGTCCCATTCTGAGTGGGCACTTGGAAAAAATTTCAACTTTTTTTACCAAAAAAGTGAAAAAATCCAAATTTCATCTTTTTAGTCCCAAAAGTGAAAAACTCAAATTTCAATTTTTTTCTTCAAAAAAGTGAAAAATATTCATTCTGAGTGGGGACTTGGAAAAAATTTCAACTTTTTTTACCAAAAAAGTGAAAAAATTCAAATTTCATCTTTTTTAGTCCCAAAAGTGAAAAAATCAAATTTCAATTTTTTTCTTCAAAAAAGTGACAAAGTCCGGTTCTGAGTGGCACTTGGAAAAAATTTCGACTTTTTTCATCCAAAAAGTGAAAAAAATCCAAATTCAATACATTTCTTCCAAAAAGTCACAAAGTCCCATTCTGAATGGGGACTTGGAAAAAATTTCAACCTTTATCGTCCAAAAAGTGAAAACAGTGAAAACATCCAAATTTAATTTTCTTCTTCAAAGAAGTAACAAATTCCATTCTGACAAGGGACTTGGAAGCTCTTTTGACTTTTCACAAAAGTTGAATTTTTTTCTAAGTCCCATCTCATTATGAGATGGGACTTAGAAAAATATTCAACTTTTGTCTAAGTTGACATGTGTGCTGCTTCCCATGTCAGATTGGGCCATTTTGACTTATTGGATGGAAAGATAAACTTTTTTGATCCAAATATGAAAAAGTGGGAATTTCATAGTTTTTGTTAAAAAATTGACAAAGTCCCATTCTGAGTGGGCACTTGGAAAAAATTTTCAACTTTTTTCACCAAAAAAAGTGAAAAATCAAAATTTCATCTTTTTTAGTCCCAAAAGTGAAAAAAATCAAATTTCAATTTTTTTCTTCAAAAAAGTGAAAAAATTCCATTCTGAGTAGGCACTTGAAAAAATTTCAACTTTTTTCATCCAAAAAGTGAAAAATCCAATTTCTTCTTTTTTGTCCCAAAAGTGAAAAAATCAAATTTCAATTTTTTTCTTCAAAAAGTGACAAAGTCCCGGTTCTGAGTGGGTACTTGGAAACAATTTCTACTTTTTTCATCCAAAAAGTGAAAAATCAAAATTCAATACATTTCTTCAAAAACGTCACAAAGTCCATTCTGAATGGGGACTTGGAAAAATTTCAACCTTTATCGTCCAAAAAGTGAAAACATCCAAATTTAATTTTCTTCCTCAAAGAAGTAACAAATTCCCATTCTGACAAGGTACTTGGAAGCTCTTTTGACTTTTCACAAAAGTTGAATTTTTTTCTAAGTCCCATCTCATTATGAGATGGGACTTAGAAAAATATTCAACTTTTGTCTAAGTTGACATGTGTGCCGCTTCCCATGTCCGAATGGGACATTTTGACTTATTGGATGGAAAGATAAACTTTTTTGAACCAAATAGTGAAAAAGTACAAATTCATAGTTTTTGTCAAAAAAGTGACAAAGTCCCATTCTGAGTGGGCACTTGGAAAAAATTTCAACTTTTTTCACCCAAAAAGTGAAAAAATCCAAATTTCATCTTTTTTAGTCCCAAAAGTGAAAAACTCAAATTTCAATTTTTTTCTTCAAAAAAGTGAAAAAAATTCATTCTGAGTGGGCACTTGGAAAAAATTTCAACTTTTTTCACCAAAAAAGTGAAAAAATCCAAATTTCATCTTTTTTAGTCCCAAAAGTGAAAAAATCAAATTTCATTTTTTTCTTCAAAAAAGTGACAAAGTCCGGTTCTGATGGCACTTGGAAAAAATTTCGACTTTTTTCATCCAAAAAGTGAAAAAAATCCAAATTCAATACATTTCTTCAAAAAAGTCACAAAGTCCCATTCTGAATGGGGACTTGGAAAAAATTTCAACCTTTATCGTCCAAAAAGTGAAAACATCCAAATTTAATTTTCTTCCTCAAAGAAGTAACAAATTCCCATTCTAACCAGGGACTTGGAAGCTCTTTTGACTTTTCACAAAAGTTGAATTTTTTTCTAAGTCCCATCTCATTATCAGATGGGACTTAGAAAAATATTCAACTTTTGTCTAAGTTGACATGTGTGCTGCTTCCCATGTCAGATTGGGCCATTTTGACTTATTGGATGGAAAGATAAACTTTTTTGATCCAAATATTGAAAAAGTGGGAATTCATAGTTTTTGTCAAAAAAGTGACAAAGTCCCATTCTGAGTGGGCACTTGGAAAAAATTTCAACTTTTTTCACCAAAAAAGTGAAAAAATCCAAATTTCATCTTTTTAGTCCCAAAAGTGAAAAAATCAAATTTCAATTTTTTTCTTCAAAAAAGTGAAAAAAATTCCATTCTGAGTAGGCACTTTGAAAAAATTTCAACTTTTTTCATCCAAAAAGTGAAAAGATCCAAATTTCATCTTTTTTAGTCCCAAAAGTTAAAAAATCAAATTTCAATTTTTTTCTTCAAAAAAGTGACAAAGTCCGGTTCTGAGTGGGCACTTGGAAACAATTTCTACTTTTTTCACCAAAAAAGTGAAAAAATCCAAATTTCATCTTTTTTAGTCCCAAAAGTGAAAAACTCAAATTTCAATTTTTTTCTTCAAAAAAGTGAAAAAAATTCATTCTGAGTGGGGACTTGGAAAAAATTTCAACTTTTTTCACCCAAAAAGTGAAAAAATTCAAATTTCATCTTTTTTAGTCCCAAAAGTGAAAAAATCAAATTTCAATTTTTTTCTTCAAAAAAGTGACAAAGTCCGGTTCTGAGTGGCACTTGGAAAAAATTTCTACTTTTTTCATCCAAAAAGTGAAAAAAATCCAAATTCAATACATTTCTTCAAAAAAGTCACAAAGTCCCATTCTGAATGGGGACTTGGAAAAAATTTCAACCTTTATCGTCCAAAAAGTGAAAACATCCAAATTTAATTTTCTTCTTCAAAGAAGTAACAAATTCCCATTCTGACAAGGGACTTGGAAGCTCTTTTGACTTTTCACAAAAGTTGAATTTTTTTCTAAGTCCCATCTCATTATGAGATGGGACTTAGAAAAATATATTCAACTTTTGTCTAAGTTGACATGTGTGCCGCTTCCCATGTCAGAATGGGACATTTTGACTTATTGGATGGAAAGATAAACTTTTTTGATCCAAATAGTGAAAAGGTGCAAATTCATAGTTTTTGTCAAAAAAGTGACAAAGTCCCATTCTGAGTGGGCACTTGGAAAAAATTTCAACTTTTTTTTACCAAAAAAGTGAAAAAATCAAAATTTCATCTTTTTTAGTCCCAAAGTGAAAAACTCAAATTTCAATTTTTTTCTTCCAAAAAGTGAAAAATATTCATTCTGAGTGGGGACTTGGAAAAAATTTCAACTTTTTTTACCAAAAAAGTGAAAAAATTCAAATTTCATCTTTTTTAGTCCCAAAAGTGAAAAAATCAAATTTCAATTTTTTTCTTCAAAAAAGTGACAAAGTCCGGTTCTGAGTGGCACTTGGAAAAAATTTCGACTTTTTTCATCCAAAAAGTGAAAAAAATCCAAATTCAATACATTTCTTCCAAAAAGTCACAAAGTCCCATTCTGAATGGGGACTTGGAAAAAATTTCAACCTTTATCGTCCAAAAAGTGAAAACATCCAAATTAAATTTTCTTCCTCAAAGAAGTAACAAATTCCCATTCTGACAAGGGACTTGGAAGCTCTTTTGACTTTTCACAAAAGTTGAATTTTTTTCTAAGTCCCATCTCATTATGAGATGGGACTTAGAAAAATATTCAACTTTTGTCTAAGTTGACATGTGTGCCGCGTCCCATGTCAGAATGGGACATTTTGACTTATTGGATGGAAAGATAAACTTTTTTGAACCAAATAGTGAAAAAGTACAAATTCATAGTTTTTGTCAAAAAAGTGACAAAGTCCCATTCTGAGTGGGCACTTGGAAAAAATTTCAACTTTTTTCACCCAAAAAGTGAAAAAATCCAAATTTAATCTTTTTTAGTCCCAAAAGTGAAAAACTCAAATTTCAATTTTTTTCTTCAAAAAAGTGAAAAAAAATCATTCTGAGTGGGCACTTGGAAAAAATTTCAACTTTTTTCACCCAAAAAGTGAAAAAATCCAAATTTAATCTTTTTTAGTCCCAAAAGTGAAAAACTCAAATTTCAATTTTTTTCTTCAAAAAAGTTTAAAAAATTCATTCTGAGTGGGCACTTGGAAAAAATTTCAACTTTTTTCACCAAAAAAGTGAAAAAATCCAAATTTCATCTTTTTTAGTCCCAAAAGTGAAAAAATCAAATTTCAATTTTTTTCTTCAAAAAAGTGACAATGTCCGGTTCTGAGTGGGCACTTGGAAAAAATTTCTACTTTTTTCATCCAAAAAGTGAAAAAATCCAAATTCAATAAATTTCTTCAAAAAAGTCACAAAGTCCCATTCTGAATGGGGACTTAGAAAAAATTTCAACCTTTATCGTCCAAAAAGTGAAAACATCCAAATTAAATTTTCTTCCTCAAAGAAGTAACAAATTCCCATTCTGACAAGGGACTTGGAAGCTCTTTTGACTTTTCACAAAAGTTGAATTTTTTTCTAAGTCCCATCTCATTATGAGATGGGACTTAGAAAAATATTCAACTTTTGTCTAAGTTGACATGTGTGCCGCTTCCCATGTCAGAATGCGACATTTTGACTTATTGGATGGAAAGATAAACTTTTTTGATCCAAATAGTGAAAAGGTGCAAATTCATAGTTTTTGTCAAAAAAGTGACAAAGTCCCATTCTGAGTGGGCACTTGGAAAGAATATCAACTTGTTTCACCAAAAAAGTGAAAAAATCCAAATTTCATCTTTTTTAGTCCCAAAAGTGAAAAAATCAAATTTCAATTTTTTTCATCAAAAAAGTAACAAAGTCCGGTTCTGAGTGGGCACTTGGAAAAAATTTCTACTTTTTTCACCAAAAAAGTGAAAAAATCCAAATTTCATCTTTTTTTGTCCCAAAAGTGAAAAAATCAAATTTAATTTTTTTTCTTCAAAAAAGTGACAAAGTCCGGTTCTGAGTGGGCACTTGGAAAAAATTTCAACTTTTTTCACCCAAAAAGTGAAAAAATCCAAATTTAATCTTTTTTAGTCCCAAAAGTGAAAAACTCAAATTTCAATTTTTTTCTTCAAAAAAGTGAAAAAAAATCATTCTGAGTGGGCACTTGGAAAAAATTTCAACTTTTTTCACCCAAAAAGTGAAAAAATCCAAATTTCATCTTTTTTAGTCCCAAAAGTGAAAAACTGAAATTTCAATTTTTTTCTTCAAAAAAGTTAAAAAAATTCATTCTGAGTGGGCACTTGGAAAAAATTTCAACTTTTTTCACCAAAAAAGTGAAAAAATCCAAATTTCATCTTTTTTAGTCCCAAAAGTGAAAAAATCAAATTTCAATTTTTTTCTTCAAAAAAGTGACAAAGTCCGGTTCTGAGTGGGCACTTGGAAAAAATTTCTACTTTTTTCATCCAAAAAGTGAAAAAATCCAAATTCAATAAATTTCTTCAAAAAAGTCACAAAGTCCCATTCTGAATGGGGACTTAGAAAAAAATTCAACCTTTATCGTCCAAAAAGTGAAAACATCCAAATTTAATTTTCTTCTTCAAAGAAGTAACAAATTCCCATTCTGACAAGGGATTTGGAAGCTCTTTTGACTTTTCACAAAAGTTGAATTTTTTTCTAAGTCCCATCTCATTATGAGATGGGACTTAGAAAAATATTCAACTTTTGTCTAAGTTGACATGTGTGCCGCTTCCAATGTCAGAATGGGACATTTTGACTTATTGGATGGAAAGATAAACTTTTTTGATCGAAATAGTGAAAAAGTACAAATTCATAGTTTTTGTCAAAAAAGTGACAAAGTCCCATTCTGAGTGGGCACTTGGAAAAAATTTCAACTTTTTTCACCCAAAAAGTGAAAAAATCTAAATTTCATCTTTTTTAGTCCCAAAAGTGAAAAACTCAAATTTCAATTTTTTTCTTCAAAAAAGTGAAAAAAATTCATTCTGAGTGGGCACTTGGAAAAAATTTCAACTTTTTTCACCAAAAAGTGAAAAAATCCAAATTTCATCTTTTTTAGTCCCAAAAGTGAAAAAATCTAATTTCAATTTTTTTCTTCAAAAAAGTGAAAACAATTCCATTCTGAGTAGGCACTTTGAAAAAAATTCAACTTTTTTCATCCAAAAAGTGAAAAAATCCAAATTTCATCTTTTTTAGTCCCAAAAGTGAAAAAATCAAATTTAAATTTTTTTCTTCAAAAAAGTGACAAAGTCCGGTTCTGAGTGGGCACTTGGAAAAAATTTCTACTTTTTTCATCCAAAAAGTGAAAAAATCCAAATTCAATACATTTCTTCAAAAAAGTCACAAAGTCCCATTCTGAATGGGGACTTTGAAAAAATTTCAACCTTTATCGCCCAAAAAGTGAAAACATCCAAATTTAATTTTCTTCTTCAAAGAAGTAACAAATTCCCATTCTGACAAGGGACTTGGAAGCTCTTTTGACTTTTCACAAAAGTTGAATTTTTTTCTAAGTCCCATCTCATTATGAGATGGGACTTAGAAAAATATTCAACTTTTGTCTAAGTTGACATGTGTGCTGCTTCCCATGTCAGATTGGGCCATTTTGACTTATTGGATGGAAAGATAAACTTTTTTGATCCAAATATTGAAAAAGTGGGAATTCATAGTTTTGTTAAAAAATTGACAAAGTCCCATTCTGAGTGGGCACTTGGAAAAAATTTCAACTTTTTTCACCAAAAAAGTGAAAAAATCCAAATTTCATCTTTTTTAGTCCCAAAAGTGAAAAAATCAAATTTAAATTTTTTTCTTCAAAAAAGTGAAAAAAATTCCATTCTGAGTAGGCACTTTGAAAAAATTTCAACTTTTTTCATCCAAAAAGTGAAAAAATCCAAATTTCATCTTTTTTTGTCCCAAAAGTGAAAAAATCAAATTTCAATTTTTTTCTTCAAAAAAGTGACAAAGTCCGGTTCTGAGTGGGTACTTGGAAACAATTTCTACTTTTTTCATCCAAAAAGTGAAAAAATCCAAATTCAATACATTTCTTCAAAAACGTCACAAAGTCCCATTCTGAATGGGGACTTGGAAAAAATGTCAACCTTTATCGTCCAAAAAGTGAAAACATCCAAATTTAATTTTCTTCCTCAAAGAAGTAACAAATTCCCATTCTGACAAGGTACTTGGAAGCTCTTTTGACTTTTCACAAAAGTTGAATTTTTTTCTAAGTCCCATCTCATTATGAGATGGGACTTAGAAAAATATTCAACTTTTGTCTAAGTTGACATGTGTGCCGCTTCCCATGTCAGAATGGGACATTTTGACTTATTGGATGGAAAGATAAACTTTTTTGAACCAAATAGTGAAAAAGTACAAATTCATAGTTTTTGTCAAAAAAGTGACAAAGTCCCATTCTGAGTGGGCACTTGGAAAAAATTTCAACTTTTTTCACCCAAAAAGTGAAAAAATCCAAATTTTATCTTTTTTAGTCCCAAAAGCGAAAAACTCAAATTTCAATTTTTTTCTTCAAAAAAGTGAAAAAAATTCATTCTGAGTGGGCACTTGGAAAAAATGTCAACTTTTTTCACCAAAAAAGTGAAAAAATCCAAATTTCATCTTTTTTAGTCCCAAAAGTGAAAAAATCAAATTTCAATTTTTTTCTTCAAAAAAGTGACAAAGTCCGGTTCTGAGTGGCACTTGGAAAAAATTTCGACTTTTTTCATCCAAAAAGTGAAAAAAATCCAAATTCAATACATTTCTTCAAAAAAGTCACAAAGTCCCATTCTGAATGGGGACTTGGAAAAAATTTCAACCTTTATCGTCCAAAAAGTGAAAACATCCAAATTTAATTTTCTTCCTCAAAGAAGTAACAAATTCCCATTCTAACCAGGGACTTGGAAGCTCTTTTGACTTTTCACAAAAGTTGAATTTTTTTCTAAGTCCCATCTCATTATCAGATGGGACTTAGAAAAATATTCAACTTTTGTCTAAGTTGACATGTGTGCTGCTTCCCATGTCAGATTGGGCCATTTTGACTTATTGGATGGAAAGATAAACTTTTTTGATCCAAATATTGAAAAAGTGGGAATTCATAGTTTTTGTCAAAAAAGTGACAAAGTCCCATTCTGAGTGGGCACTTGGAAAAAATTTCAACTTTTTTCACCAAAAAAGTGAAAAAATCCAAATTTCATCTTTTTAGTCCCAAAAGTGAAAAATCAAATTTCAATTTTTTTCTTCAAAAAAGTGAAAAAAATTCCATTCTGAGTAGGCACTTTGAAAAAATTTCAACTTTTTTCATCCAAAAAGTGAAAAGATCCAAATTTCATCTTTTTTAGTCCCAAAAGTTAAAAAATCAAATTTCAATTTTTTTCTTCAAAAAAGTGACAATGTCCGGTTCTGAGTGGGCACTTGGAAACAATTTCTACTTTTTCATCCAAAAAGTGAAAAAATCCAAATTCAATACATTTCTTCAAAAACGTCACAAAGTTCCATTCTGAATGGGGACTTGAAAAAAATTTCAACCTTTATCGTCCAAAAAGTGAAAACATCCAAATTTAATTTTCTTCCTCAAAGAAGTAACAAATTCCCATTCTGACAAGGGACTTGGAAGCTCTTTTGACTTTTCACAAAAGTAGAATTTTTTTCTAAGTCCCATCTCATTATGAGATGGGACTTAGAAAAATATTCAACTTTTGTCTAAGTTGACATGTGTGCCGCTTCCCATGTCAGAATGGGACATTTTGACTTATTGGATGGAAAGATAAACTTTTTTGATCCAAATAGTGAAAAGGTGCAAATTCATAGTTTTTGTCAAAAAAGTGACAAAGTCCCATTCTGAGTGGGCACTTGGAAAAAATTTCAACTTTTTTCACCAAAAAAGTGAAAAATCCAAATTTCATCTTTTTTAGTCCCAAAAGTGAAAAACTCAAATTTCAATTTTTTTCTTCAAAAAAGTGAAAAAAATTCATTCTGAGTGGGGACTTGGAAAAAATTTCAACTTTTTTCACCAAAAAAGTGAAAAAATTCAAATTTCATCTTTTTTAGTCCCAAAAGTGAAAAAATCAAATTTCAATTTTTTTCTTCAAAAAAGTGACAAAGTCCGGTTCTGAGTGGCACTTGGAAAAAATTTCTACTTTTTTCATCCAAAAAGTGAAAAAAATCCAAATTCAATACATTTCTTCAAAAAAGTCACAAAGTCCCATTCTGAATGGGGACTTGGAAAAAATTTCAACCTTTATCGTCCAAAAAGTGAAAACATCCAAATTTAATTTTCTTCTTCAAAGAAGTAACAAATTCCCATTCTGACAAGGGACTTGGAAGCTCTTTTGACTTTTCACAAAAGTTGAATTTTTTTCTAAGTCCCATCTCATTATGAGATGGGACTTAGAAAAATATTCAACTTTTGTCTAAGTTGACATGTGTGCCGCTTCCCATGTCAGAATGGGACATTTTGACTTATTGGATGGAAAGATAAACTTTTTTGATCCAAATAGTGAAAAGGTGCAAATTCATAGTTTTTGTCAAAAAAGTGACAAAGTCCCATTCTGAGTGGGCACTTGGAAAAAATTTCAACTTTTTTCACCCAAAAAGTGAAAAAATCCAAATTTAATCTTTTTTAGTCCCAAAAGTGAAAAACTCAAATTTCAATTTTTTTCTTCAAAAAAGTGAAAAAAATTCATTCTGAGTGGGCACTTGGAAAAAATTTCTACTTTTTTCACCCAAAAAGTGAAAAAATCCAAATTTCATCTTTTTAGTCCCAAAAGTGAAAAACTCAAATTTCAATTTTTTTCTTCAAAAAAGTTAAAAAAATTCATTCTGAGTGGGCACTTGGAAAAAATTTCAACTTTTTTCACCAAAAAAGTGAAAAAATCCAAATTTCATCTTTTTTAGTCCCAAAAGTGAAAAAATCAAATTTCAATTTTTTTCTTCAAAAAAGTGACAAAGTCCGGTTCTGAGTGGCACTTGGAAAAAATTTCGACTTTTTTCATCCAAAAAGTGAAAAAAATCCAAATTCAATACATTTCTTCAAAAAAGTCACAAAGTCCCATTCTGAATGGGGACTTGGAAAAAATTTCAACCTTTATCGTCCAAAAAGTTAAAACATCCAAATTTAATTTTCTTCCTCAAAGAAGTAACAAATTCCCATTCTGACCAGGGACTTGGAAGCTCTTTTGACTTTTCACAAAAGTTGAATTTTTTTCTAAGTCCCATCTCATTATCAGATGGGACTTAGAAAAATATTCAACTTTTGTCTAAGTTGACATGTGTGCTGCTTCCCATGTCAGATTGGGCCATTTTGACTTATTGGATGGAAAGATAAACTTTTTTGATCCAAATATTGAAAAAGTGGGAATTCATAGTTTTTGTCAAAAAAGTGACAAAGTCCCATTCTGAGTGGGCACTTGGAAAAAATTTCAACTTTTTTCACCAAAAAAGTGAAAAAATCCAAATTTCATCTTTTTAGTCCCAAAAGTGAAAAAATCAAATTTCAATTTTTTTCTTCAAAAAAGTGAAAAAAATTCCATTCTGAGTAGGCACTTTGAAAAAATTTCAACTTTTTTCATCCAAAAAGTGAAAAGATCCAAATTTCATCTTTTTTAGTCCCAAAAGTTAAAAAATCAAATTTCAATTTTTTTCTTCAAAAAAGTGACAATGTCCGGTTCTGAGTGGGCACTTGGAAACAATTTCTACTTTTTTCATCTAAAAAGTGAAAAAATCCAAATTCAATACATTTCTTCAAAAACGTCACAAAGTTCCATTCTGAATGGGGACTTGGAAAAAATTTCAACCTTTATCGTCCAAAAAGTGAAAACATCCAAATGTAATTTTCTTCCTCAAAGAAGTAACAAATTCCCATTCTGACAAGGGACTTGGAAGCTCTTTTGACTTTTCACAAAAGTAGAATTTTTTTCTAAGTCCCATCTCATTATGAGATGGGACTTAGAAAAATATTCAACTTTTGTCTAAGTTGACATGTGTGCCGCTTCCCATGTCAGAATGGGACATTTTGACTTATTGGATGGAAAGATAAACTTTTTTGATCCAAATAGTGAAAAGGTGCAAATTCATAGTTTTTGTCAAAAAAGTGACAAAGTCCCATTCTGAGTGGGCACTTGGAAAAAATTTCAACTTTTTTCACCAAAAAAGTGAAAAATCCAAATTTCATCTTTTTTAGTCCCAAAAGTGAAAAACTCAAATTTCAATTTTTTTCTTCAAAAAAGTGAAAAAAATTCATTCTGAGTGGGGACTTGGAAAAAATTTCAACTTTTTTCACCAAAAAAGTGAAAAAATTCAAATTTCATCTTTTTTAGTCCCAAAAGTGAAAAAATCAAATTTCAATTTTTTTCTTCAAAAAAGTGACAAAGTCCGGTTCTGAGTGGCACTTGGAAAAAATTTCTACTTTTTTCATCCAAAAAGGGAAAAAAATCCAAATTCAATACATTTCTTCAAAAAAGTCACAAATTCCCATTCTGAATGGGGACTTGGAAAAAATTTCAACCTTTATCGTCCAAAAAGTGAAAACATCCAAATTTAATTTTCTTCTTCAAAGAAGTAACAAATTCCCATTCTGACAAGGGACTTGGAAGCTCTTTTGACTTTTCACAAAAGTTGAATTTTTTTCTAAGTCCCATCTCATTATGAGATGGGACTTAGAAAAATATTCAACTTTTGTCTAAGTTGACATGTGTGCCGCTTCCCATGTCAGAATGGGACATTTTGACTTATTGGATGGAAAGATAAACTTTTTTGATCCAAATAGTGAAAAGGTGCAAATTCATAGTTTTTGTCAAAAAGTGACAAAGTCCCATTCTGAGTGGGCACTTGGAAAAAATTTCAACTTTTTTCACCAAAAAAGTGAAAAAATCAAAATTTCATCTTTTTTAGTCCCAAAGGTGAAAAACTCAAATTTCAATTTTTTTCTTCAAAAAAGTGAAAAAAATTCATTCTGAGTGGGGGACTTGGAAAAAATTTCAACTTTTTTCACCAAAAAAGTGAAAAAATTCAAATTTCATCTTTTTTAGTCCCAAAAGTGAAAAAATCTAATTTCAATTTTTTTCTTCAAAAAAGTGACAAAGTCCGGTTCTGAGTGGCACTTGGAAAAAATTTCTACTTTTTTCATCCAAAAAGTGAAAAAATCCAAATTCAATACATTTCTTAAAAAACGTCACAAAGTCCCATTCTGAATGGGGACTTAGAAAAAATTTCAACCTTTATCGTCCAAAAAGTGAAAACATCCAAATTTAATTTTCTTCCTCAAAGAAGTAACAAATTCCCATTCTGACAAGGGACTTGGAAGCTCTTTTGACTTTTCACAAAAGTTGAATTTTTTTCTAAGTCCCATCTCATTATGAGATGGGACTTAGAAAAATATTCAACTTTTGTCTAAGTTGACATGTGTGCCACTTCCAATGTCAGAATGGGACATTTTGACTTATTGGATGGAAAGATAAACTTTTTTGATCCAAATAGTGAAAAAGTACAAATTCATAGTTTTTGTCAAAAAGTGACAAAGTCCCATTCTGAGTGGGCACTTGGAAAAAATTTCAACTTTTTTCACCCAAAAAGTGAAAAAATCAAAATTTAATCTTTTTTAGTCCCAAAAGTGAAAAACTCAAATTTCAATTTTTTTCTTCACAAAAGTGAAAAAAATTCATTCTGAGTGGGCACTTGGAAAAAATTTCAACTTTTTTCACCCAAAAAGTGAAAAAATCCAAATTTCATCTTTTTTAGTCCCAAAAGTGAAAAACTCAAATTTAATTTTTTTTCTTCAAAAAAGTGAAAAAAATTCATTCTGAGTGGGCACTTGGAAAGAATTTCAACTTTTTTCACCAAAAAAGTGAAAAAATCCAAATTTCATCTTTTTTAGTCCCAAAAGTGAAAAACTCAAATTTCAATTTTTTTCTTCAAAAAAGTGAAAAAAATTCATTCTGAGTGGGGACTTGGAAAAAATTTCAACTTTTTTCACCAAAAAAGTGAAAAAATTCAAATTTCATCTTTTTTAGTCCCAAAAGTGAAAAAATCAAATTTCAATTTTTTTCTTCAAAAAAGTGACAAAGTCCGGTTCTGAGTGGCACTTGGAAAAAATTTCGACTTTTTTCATCCAAAAAGTGAAAAAAATCCAAATTCAATACATTTCTTCAAAAAAGTCACAAAGTCCCATTCTGAATGGGGACTTGGAAAAAATTTCAACCTTTATCGTCCAAAAAGTGAAAACATCCAAATTTAATTTTCTTCTTCAAAGAAGTAACAAATTCCCATTCTGACAAGGGACTTGGAAGCTCTTTTGACTTTTCACAAAAGTTGATTTTTTTTCTAAGTCCCATCTCATTATGAGATGGGACTTAGAAAAATATTCAACTTTTGTCTAAGTTGACATGTGTGCCGCTTCCATGTCAGAATGGGACATTTTGACTTATTGGATGGAAAGATAAACTTTTTTGATCCAAATAGTGAAAAGGTGCAAATTCATAGTTTTTGTCAAAAAAGTGACAAAGTCCCATTCTGAGTGGGCACTTGGAAAAAATTTCAACTTTTTTCACCAAAAAAGTAAAAAAATCAAAATTTCATCTTTTTTAGTCCCAAAAGTGAAAAACTCAAATTTCAATTTTTTTCTTCAAAAAGTGAAAAAAATTCATTCTGAGTGGGGACTTGGAAAAAATTTCAACTTTTTTCACCAAAAAAGTGAAAAAATTCAAATTTCATCTTTTTTAGTCCCAAAAGTGAAAAAATCAAATTTCAATTTTTTTCTTCAAAAAAGTGACAAAGTCCGGTTCTGAGTGGCACTTGGAAAAAATTTCTACTTTTTTCATCCCAAAAGTGAAAAAAATCCAAATTCAATACATTTCTTCAAAAAAGTCACAAAGTCCCATTCTGAATGTGGACATGGAAAAAATTTCAACCTTTATCGTCCAAAAAGTGAAAACATCCAAATTTAATTTTCTTCTTCAAAGAAGTAACAAATTCCCATTCTGACAAGGGACTTGGAAGCTCTTTTGACTTTTCACAAAAGTTGAATTTTTTTCTAAGTCCCATCGCATTATGAGATGGGACTTAGAAAAATATTCAACTTTTGTCTAAGTTGACATGTGTGCCGCTTCCCATGTCAGAATGGGACATTTTGACTTATTGGATGGAAAGATAAACTTTTTTGATCCAAATAGTGAAAAGGTGCAAATTCATAGTTTTTGTCAAAAAAGTGACAAAGTCCCATTCTGAGTGGGCACTTGGAAAGAATATCAACTTTTTTCACCAAAAAAGTGAAAAAATCCAAATTTCATCTTTTTTAGTCCCAAAAGTGAAAAAAACAAATTTCAATTTTTTTCTTCAAAAAAGTAACAAAGTCCGGTTCTGAGTGGGCACTTGGAAAAAATTTCTACTTTTTTCACCAAAAAAGTGAAAAAATCCAAATTTCATCTTTTTTTGTCCCAAAAGTGAAAAAATCAAATTAAATTTTTTTTCTTCAAAAAAGTGACAAAGTCCGGTTCTGAGTGGGCACTTGGAAACAATTTCTACTTTTTTCATCCAAAAAGTGAAAAAATCCAAATTCAATACATTTCTTCAAAAAGTCACAAAGTCCCATTCTGAATGGGGACTTAGAAATAATTTCAACCTTTATCGTCCAAAAAGTGAAAACATCCAAATTTAATTTTCTTCCTCAAAGAAGTAACAAATTCCCATTCTGACAAGGGACTTGGAAGCACTTTTGACTTTTCACAAAAGTTGAATTTTTTTCTAAGTCCCATCTCATTATGAGATGGGACTTAGAAAAATATTCAACTTTTGTCGAAGTTGACATGTGTGCCGCTTCCCATGTCAGATTGGGCCATTTTGACTTATTGGATGGAAAGATAAACTTTTTTGATCCAAATAGTGAAAAAGTGGGAATTCATAGTTTTTGTCAAAAAAGTGACAAAGTCCCATTCTGAGTGGGCACTTGGAAAGAATATCAACTTTTTTCACCAAAAAAGTGAAAAAATCCAAATTTCATCTTTTTTAGTCCCAAAAGTGAAAAAATCAAATTTCAATTTTTTTCTTCAAAAAAGTAACAAAGTCCGGTTCTGAGTGGGCACTTGGAAAACATTTCTATTTTTTCACCAAAAAAGTGAAAAAATCCAAATTTCATCTTTTTTTGTCCCAAAAGTGAAAAAATCAAATTAAATTTTTTTCTTCAAAAAAGTGACAAAGTCCGGTTCTGAGTGGGCACTTGGAAAAAATTTCAACTTTATTCACCCAAAAAGTGAAAAAATCCAAATTTCATCTTTTTTAGTCCCAAAAGTGAAAAACTCAAATTTAATTTTTTTTCTTCAAAAAGTGAAAAAAATTCATTCTGAGTGGGCACTTGGAAAAAATTTCAACTTTTTTCACCAAAAAAGTGAAAAAATCCAAATTTCATCTTTTTTAGTCCCAAAAGTGAAAAACTCAAATTTCAATTTTTTTCTTCAAAAAAGTGAAAAAAATTCATTCTGAGTGGGGACTTGGAAAAAATTTCAACTTTTTTCACCAAAAAAGTGAAAAAATTCAAATTTCATCTTTTTTAGTCCCAAAAGTGAAAAAATCAAATTTCAATTTTTTTCTTCAAAAAAGTGACAAAGTCCGGTTCTGAGTGGCACTTGGAAAAAATTTCGACTTTTTTCATCCAAAAAGTGAAAAAAATCCAAATTCAATACATTTCTTCAAAAAAGTCACAAAGTCCCATTCTGAATGGGGACTTGGAAAAAATTTCAACCTTTATCGTCCAAAAAGTGAAAACATCCAAATTTAATTTTCTTCTTCAAAGAAGTAACAAATTCCCATTCTGACAAGGGACTTGGAAGCTCTTTTGACTTTTCACAAAAGTTGAATTTTTTCTAAGTCCCATCTCATTATGAGATGGGACTTAGAAAAATATTCAACTTTTGTCTAAGTTGACATGTGTGCCGCTTCCCATGTCAGAATGGGACATTTTGACTTATTGGATGGAAAGATAAACTTTTTTGATCCAAATAGTGAAAAGGTGCAAATTCATAGTTTTTGTCAAAAAAGTGACAAAGTCCATTCTGAGTGGGCACTTGGAAAAAATTTCAACTTTTTTCACCAAAAAAGTGAAAAAATCTAAATTTCATCTTTTTTAGTCCCAAAAGTGAAAAACTCAAATTTCAATTTTTTTCTTCAAAAAAGTGAAAAAAATTCATTCTGAGTGGGGACTTGGAAAAAATTTCAACTTTTTTCACCAAAAAAGTGAAAAAATTCAAATTTCATCTTTTTTAGTCCCAAAAGTGAAAAATCAAATTTCAATTTTTTTCTTCAAAAAAGTGACAAAGTCCGGTTCTGAGTGGCACTTGGAAAAAATTTCTACTTTTTTCATCCAAAAAGTGAAAAAAATCCAAATTCAATACATTTCTTCAAAAAAGTCACAAAGTCCCATTCTGAATGTGGACATGGAAAAAATTTCAACCTTTATCGTCCAAAAAGTGAAAACATCCAAATTTAATTTTCTTCTTCAAAGAAGTAACACATTCCCATTCTGACAAGGGACTTGGAAGCTCTTTTGACTTTTCACAAAAGTTGAATTTTTTTCTAAGTCCCATCTCATTATGAGATGGGACTTAGAAAAATATTCAACTTTTGTCTAAGTTGACATGTGTGCCGCTTCCCATGTCAGAATGGGACATTTTGACTTATTGGATGGAAAGATAAACTTTTTTGATCCAAATAGTGAAAAGGTGCAAATTCATAGTTTTTGTCAAAAAAGTGACAAAGTCCCATTCTGAGTGGGCAATTGGAAAAAATTTCAACTTTTTTCACCAAAAAAGTGAAAAAATCCAAATTTCATCTTTTTTAGTCCCAAAAGTGAAAAACTCAAATTTCATTTTTTTTCTTCAAAAAAGTGAAAAAATTCATTCTGAGTGGGGACTTGGAAAAAATGTCAACTTTTTTCACCAAAAAAGTGAAAAAATTCAAATTTCATCTTTTTTAGTCCCAAAAGTGAAAAAATCAAATTTCAATTTTTTTTCTTCAAAAAAGTGACAAAGTCCGGTTCTGAGTGGCACTTGGAAAAAAATTCTACTTTTTTCATCCAAAAAGTGAAAAAAATCCAAATTCAATACATTTCTTCAAAAAAGTCACAAAGTCCCATTCTGAATGTGGACATGGAAAAAATTTCAACCTTTATCGTCCAAAAAGTGAAAACATCCAAATTTAATTTTCTTCTTCAAAGAAGTAACAAATTCCCATTCTGACAAGGGACTTGGAAGCTCTTTTGACTTTTCACAAAAGTTGAATTTTTTTCTAAGTCCCAACGCATTATGAGATGGGACTTAGAAAAATATTCAACTTTTGTCTAAGTTGACATGTGTGCCGCTTCCCATGTCAGAATGGGACATTTTGACTTATTGGATGGAAAGATAAACTTTTTTGATCCAAATAGTGAAAAGGTGCAAATTCATAGTTTTTGTCAAAAAAGTGACAAAGTCCCATTCTGAGTGGGCACTTGGAAAGAATATCAACTTTTTTCACCAAAAAAGTGAAAAAATCCAAATTTCATCTTTTTTAGTCCCAAAAGTGAAAAAATCAAATTTCAATTTTTTTCTTCAAAAAAGTAACAAAGTCCGGTTCTGAGTGGGCACTTGGAAAAAATTTCTACTTTTTTCACCAAAAAAGTGAAAAAATCCAAATTTCATCTTTTTTTGTCCCAAAAGTGAAAAAATCAAATTAAATTTTTTTTCTTCAAAAAAGTGACAAAGTCCGGTTCTGAGTGGGCACTTGGAAACAATTTCTACTTTTTTCATCCAAAAAGTGAAAAAATCCAAATTCAATACATTTCTTCAAAAGTCACAAAGTCCCATTCTGAATGGGGACTTAGAAATAATTTCAACCTTTATCGTCCAAAAAGTGAAAACATCCAAATTAAATTTTCTTCCTCAAAGAAGTAACAAATTCCCATTCTGACAAGGGACTTGGAAGCACTTTTGACTTTTCACAAAAGTTGAATTTTTTTCCAAGTCCCATCTCATTATGAGATGGGACTTAGAAAAATATTCAACTTTTGTCGAAGTTGACATGTGTGCCGCTTCCCATGTCAGATTGGGCCATTTTGACTTATTGGATGGAAAGATAAACTTTTTTGATCCAAATAGTGAAAAAGTGGGAATTCATAGTTTTTGTCAAAAAAGTGACAAAGTCCCATTCTGAGTGGGCACTTGGAAAGAATATCAACTTTTTTCACCAAAAAAGTGAAAAAATCAAAATTTCATCTTTTTTAGTCCCAAAAGTGAAAAACTCAAATTTCAATTTTTTTCTTCAAAAAGTTTTAAAAATTCATTCTGAGTGGGCACTTGGAAAAAATTTCAACTTTTTTCACCAAAAAAGTGAAAAAATCCAAATTTCATCTTTTTTAGTCCCAAAAGTGAAAAAATCAAATTTCAATTTTTTTCTTCAAAAAAGTGACAAAGTCCGGTTCTGAGTGGGCACTTGGAAAAAATTTCTACTTTTTTCATCCAAAAGTGAAAAAATCCAAATTCAATAAATTTCTTCAAAAAAGTCACAAAGTCCCATTCTGAATGGGGACTTAGAAAACATTTCAACTTTTTTCACCAAAAAAGTGTAAAAATCCAAATTTCATCTTTTTAGTCCCAAAAGTGAAAAAATCCAATTTCAATTTTTTTCTTCAAAAAAGTGAAAAAAATTCCATTCTGAGTAGGCACTTTGAAAAAATTTCAACTTTTTTCATCCAAAAAGTGAAAAGATCCAAATTTCATCTTTTTTAGTCCCAAAAGTTAAAAAATCAAATTTCAATTTTTTTCTTCAAAAAAGTGACAAAGTCCGGTTCTGAGTGGGCACTTGGAAACAATTTCTACTTTTTTCATCCAAAAAGTGAAAAAATCCAAATTTCATCTTTTTTTGTCCCAAAAGTGAAAAAATCAAATTAAATTTTTTTTCTTCAAAAAAGTGACAAAGTCCGGTTCTGAGTGGGCACTTGGAAACAATTTCTACTTTTTTCATCCAAAAAGTGAAAAAATCCAAATTCAATACATTTCTTCAAAAACGTCACAAAGTCCCATTCTGAATGGGGACTTAGAAAAAATTTCAACCTTTATCGTCCAAAAAGTGAAAACATCCAAATTTAATTTTCTTCCTCAAAGAAGTAACAAATTCCCATTCTGACAAGGGACTTGGAAGCTCTTTTGACTTTTCACAAAAGTTGAATTTTTTTCTAAGTCCCATCTCATTATGAGATGGGACTTAGAAAAATATTCAACTTTTGTCTAAGTTGACATGTGTGCTGCTTCCATGTCAGATTGGGCCATTTTGACTTATTGGATGGAAAGATAAACTTTTTTGATCCAAATAGTGAAAAGGTGCAAATTCATAGTTTTTGTCAAAAAAGTGACAAAGTCCCATTCTGAGTGGGCACTTGGAAAAAATGTCAACTTTTTTTACCAAAAAAGTGAAAAAATCCAAATTTCATCTTTTTTAGTCCCAAAAGTGAAAAACTCAAATTTCAATTTTTTTCTTCAAAAAAGTGAAAAATATTCATTCTGAGTGGGGACTTGGAAAAAATTTCAACTTTTTTCACCAAAAAAGTGAAACAATTCAAATTTCATCTTTTTTAGTCCCAAAAGTGAAAAAATCAAATTTCAATTTTTTTCTTCAAAAAAGTGACAAAGTCCGGTTCTGAGTGGCACTTGGAAAAAATTTCGACTTTTTTCATCCAAAAAGTGAAAAAAATCCAAATTCAATACATTTCTTCAAAAAAGTCACAAAGTCCCATTCTGAATGGGGACTTGGAAAAAATTTCAACCTTTATCGTCCAAAAAGTGAAAACATCCAAATTTAATTTTCTTCTTCAAAGAAGTAACAAATTCCCATTTTGACAAGGGACTTGGAAGCTCTTTTGACTTTTCACAAAAGTTGAATTTTTTTCTAAGTCCCATCTCATTATGAGATGGGACTTAGAAAAATATTCAACTTTTGTCTAAGTTGACATGTGTGCCGCTTCCCATGTCAGAATGGGACATTTTGACTTTTTGGATGGAAAGATAAACTTTTTTGATCCAAATAGTGAAAAGGTGCAAATTCATAGTTTTTGTCAAAAAGTGACAAAGTCCCATTCTGAGTGGGCACTTGGAAAGAATATCAACTTTTTTCACCAAAAAGTGAAAACATCCAAATTTCATCTTTTTTAGTCCCAAAAGTGAAAAAATCAAATTTCAATTTTTTTCATCAAAAAAGTAACAAAGTCCGTTTCTGAGTGGGCACTTGGAAAAAATTTCTACTTTTTTCACCAAAAAAGTGACAAAATCAAAATTTCATCTTTTTTAGTCCCAAAAGTGAAAAAATCAAATTTCAATTTTTTTCTTCAGAAAAGTGACAAAGTCCGGTTCTGAGTGGGCACTTGGAAACAATTTCTACTTTTTTCATCCAAAAAGTGAAAAAATCCAAATTCAATACATTTCTTCAAAAAAGTCACAAAGTCCCATTCTGAATAGGGACTTAGAAAAAATGTCAACCTTTATCGTCCAAAAAGTGAAAACATCCAAATTTAATTTTCTTCTTCAAAGAAGTAACAAATTCCCCATTCTGACAAGGGACTTGGAAGCTCTTTTGACTTTTCACAAAAGTTGAATTTTTTTACAAGTCCCATCTCATTATGAGATGGGACTTAGAAAAATATTCAACTTTTGTCTAAGTTGACATGTGTGCCGCTTCCCATGTCAGAATGGGACATTTTGACTTATTGGATGGAAAGATAAACTTTTTTGATCCAAATATTGAAAAAGTGGGAATTCATAGTTTTTGTCAAAAAAGTGACAAAGTCCCATTCTGAGTGGGCACTTGGAAAAAATTTCAACTTTTTTCACCAAAAAAGTGTAAAAATCAAAATTTCATCTTTTTAGTCCCAAAAGTGAAAAAATCAAATTTCAATTTTTTTCTTCAAAAAGTGAAAAAAATTCCATTCTGAGTAGGCACTTTGAAAAAATTTCAACTTTTTTCATCCAAAAAGTGAAAAGATCCAAATTTCATCTTTTTTAGTCCCAAAAGTTAAAAAATCAAATTTCAATTTTTTTCTTCAAAAAAGTGACAAAGTCCGGTTCTGAGTGGGCACTTGGAAACAATTTCTACTTTTTTCATCCAAAAAGTGAAAAAATCCAAATTTCATCTTTTTTTGTCCCAAAAGTGAAAAAATCAAATTAAATTTTTTTTCTTCAAAAAAGTGACAAAGTCCGGTTCTGAGTGGGCACTTGGAAACAATTTCTACTTTTTTCATCCAAAAAGTGAAAAAATCCAAATTCAATACATTTCTTCAAAAACGTCACAAAGTCCCATTCTGAATGGGGACTTAGAAAAAATTTCAACCTTTATCGTCCAAAAAGTGAAAACATCCAAATTTAATTTTCTTCCTCAAAGAAGTAACAAATTCCCATTCTGAGAAGGGACTTGGAAGCTCTTTTGACTTTTCACAAAAGTTGAATTTTTTTCTAAGTCCCATCTCATTATGAGATGGGACTTAGAAAAATATTCAACTTTTGTCTAAGTTGACATGTGTGCTGCTTCCCATGTCAGATTGGGCCATTTTGACTTATTGGATGGAAAGATAAACTTTTTTGATCCAAATAGTGAAAAGGTGCAAATTCATAGTTTTTGTCAAAAAAGTGACAAAGTCCCATTCTGAGTGGGCACTTGGAAAAAATGTCAACTTTTTTTACCAAAAAAGTGAAAAAATCCAAATTTCATCTTTTTTAGTCCCAAAAGTGAAAAACTCAAATTTCAATTTTTTTCTTCAAAAAAGTGAAAAATATTCATTCTGAGTGGGGACTTGGAAAAAATTTCAACTTTTTTCACCAAAAAAGTGAAACAATTCAAATTTCATCTTTTTTAGTCCCAAAAGTGAAAAAATCAAATTTCAATTTTTTTCTTCAAAAAAGTGACAAAGTCCGGTTCTGAGTGGCACTTGGAAAAAATTTCGACTTTTTTCATCCAAAAAGTGAAAAAAATCCAAATTCAATACATTTCTTCAAAAAAGTCACAAAGTCCCATTCTGAATGGGGACTTGGAAAAAATTTCAACCTTTATCGTCCAAAAAGTGAAAACATCCAAATTTAATTTTCTTCTTCAAAGAAGTAACAAATTCCCATTTTGACAAGGGACTTGGAAGCTCTTTTGACTTTTCACAAAAGTTGAATTTTTTTCTAAGTCCCATCTCATTATGAGATGGGACTTAGAAAAATATTCAACTTTTGTCTAAGTTGACATGTGTGCCGCTTCCCATGTCAGAATGGGACATTTTGACTTTTTGGATGGAAAGATAAACTTTTTTGATCCAAATAGTGAAAAGGTGCAAATTCATAGTTTTTGTCAAAAAAGTGACAAAGTCCCATTCTGAGTGGGCACTTGGAAATAATATCAACTTTTTTCACCAAAAAAGTGAAAACATCCAAATTTCATCTTTTTTAGTCCCAAAAGTGAAAAAATCAAATTTCAATTTTTTTCATCAAAAAAGTAACAAAGTCCGGTTCTGAGTGGGCACTTGGAAAAAATTTCTACTTTTTTCACCAAAAAAGTGAAAAAATCAAAATTTCATCTTTTTTTGTCCCAAAAGTGAAAAAATCAAATTTAATTTTTTTTCTTCAGAAAAGTGACAAAGTCCGGTTCTGAGTGGGCACTTGGAAACAATTTCTACTTTTTTCATCCAAAAAGTGAAAAAATCCAAATTCAATACATTTCTTAAAAAAGTCACAATGTCCCATTCTGAATGGGGACTTAGAAAAAATTTCAACCTTTATCGTCCAAAAAGTGAAAACATCCAAACTTAATTTTCTTCTTCAAAGAGGTGACAAATTCCCATTCTGACAAGGGACTTGGAAGCTCTTTTGAATCTTTTCAAAAGTTGAATTTTTTTCTAAGTCCCATATCATTATGAGATGGGACTTAGAAAAATATTCAACTTTTGTCTAAGTTGACATGTGTGCTGCTTCCCATGTCAGATTGGGCCATTTTGACTTATTGGATGGAAAGATAAACTTTTTTGATCCAAATAGAGAAAAAGTGGGAATTCATAGTTTTTGTCAAAAAAGTGACAAAGTCCCATTCTGAGTGGGCACTTGGAAAAAAATTCAACTTTTTTCACCCAAAAAGTGAAAAAATCAAAATTTCATCTTTTTTAGTCCCAAAAGTGAAAAACTCAAATTTCAATTTTTTTCTTCAAAAAAGTGAAAAAAATTCATTCTGAGTGGGCACTTGGACAAAATTTCAACTTTTTTCACCAAAAAAGTGACAAAATCCAAATTTCATCTTTTTTAGTCCCAAAAGTGAAAAAATCAAATTTCAATTTTTTTCTTCAAGAAAGTGACAAAGTCCGGTTCTGAGTGGGCACTTGGAAAAAATTTCTACTTTTTTCATCCAAAAGTGAAAAAATCCAAATTCAATACATTTCTTCAAAAAAGTCACAAAGTCCCATTCTGAATAGGGACTTAGAAAAAATGTCAACCTTTATCGTCCAAAAAGTGAAAACATCCAAATGTAATTTTCTTCTTCAAAGAAGTAACAAATTCCCATTCTGACAAGGGACTTGGAAGCTCTTTTGACTTTTCACAAAAGTTGAATTTTTTTACAAGTCCCATCTCATTATGAGATGGGACTTAGAAAAATATTCAACTTTTGTCTAAGTTGACATGTGTGCTGCTTCCCATGTCAGATTGGGCCATTTTGACTTATTGGATGGAAAGATAAACTTTTTTGATCCAAATATTGAAAAAGTGGGAATTCATAGTTTTTGTCAAAAAAGTGACAAAGTCCCATTCTGAGTGGGCACTTGGAAAAAATTTCAACTTTTTTCACCAAAAAAGTGTAAAAATCCAAATTTCATCTTTTTAGTCCCAAAAGTGAAAAAATCAAATTTCAATTTTTTTCTTCAAAAAAGTGAAAAAAATTCCATTCTGAGTAGGCACTTTGAAAAAATTTCAACTTTTTTCATCCAAAAAGAGAAAAGATCCAAATTTCATCTTTTTTATTCCCAAAAGTTAAAAAATCAAATTTCAATTTTTTTCTTCAAAAAAGTGACAAAGTCCGGTTCTGAGTGGGCACTTGGAAACAATTTCTACTTTTTTCATCCAAAAAGTGAAAAAATCCAAATTCAATACATTTCTTCAAAAACGTCACAAAGTTCCATTCTGAATGTGGACTTGGAAAAAATGTCAACCTTTATCGTCCAAAAAGTGAAAACATCCAAATTTAATTTTCTTCCTCAAAGAAGTAACAAATTCCCATTCTGACAAGGGACTTGGAAGCTCTTTTGACTTTTCACAAAAGTAGAATTTTTTTCTAAGTCCCATCTCATTATGAGATGGGACTTAGAAAAATATTCAACTTTTGTCTAAGTTGACATGTGTGCCGCTTCCCATGTCAGAATGGGACATTTTGACTTATTGGATGGAAAGATAAACTTTTTTGATCCAAATAGTGAAAAGGTGCAAATTCATAGTTTTTGTCAAAAAAGTGACAAAGTCCCATTCTGAGTGGGCACTTGGAAAGAATATCAACTTGTTTCACCAAAAAAGTGAAAAAATCAAAATTTCATCTTTTTTAGTCCCAAAAGTGAAAAAATCAAATTTCAATTTTTTTCATCAAAAAAGTAACAAAGTCCGGTTCTGAGTGGGCACTTGGAAAAAATTTCTACTTTTTTCACCAAAAAAGTGAAAACATCCAAATTTAATTTTCTTCCTCAAAGAAGTAACAAATTCCCATTCTGACAAGGTACTTGGAAGCTCTTTTGACTTTTCACAAAAGTTGAATTTTTTTCTAAGTCCCATCTCATTATGAGATGGGACTTAGAAAAATATTCAACTTTTGTCTAAGTTGACATGTGTGCCGCTTCCCATGTCAGAATGGGACATTTTGACTTATTGGATGGAAAGATAAACTTTTTTGAACCAAATAGTGAAAAAGTACAAATTCATAGTTTTTGTCAAAAAAGTGACAAAGTCCCATTCTGAGTGGGCACTTGGAAAAAATTTCAACTTTTTTCACCCAAAAAGTGAAAAAATCCAAATTTAATCTTTTTTAGTCCCAAAAGTGAAAAACTCAAATTTCAATTTTTTTCTTCAAAAAAGTGAAAAAAAATTCATTCTGAGTGGGCACTTGGAAAAAATTTCAACTTTTTTCACCCAAAAAGTGAAAAAATCCAAATTTCATCTTTTTTAGTCCCAAAAGTGAAAAACTCAAATTTCAATTTTTTTCTTCAAAAAAGTTAAAAAAATTCATTCTGAGTGGGCACTTGGAAAAAATTTCAACTTTTTTCACCAAAAAAGTGATAAAATCCAAATTTCATCTTTTTTAGTCCCAAAAGTGAAAAAATCAAATTTCAATTTTTTTCTTCAAAAAAGTGACAAAGTCCGGTTCTGAGTGGGCACTTGGAAAAAATTTCTACTTTTTTCATCCAAAAAGTGAAAAAATCCAAATTCAATAAATTTCTTCAAAAAAGTCACAAAGTCCCATTCTGAATGGGGACTTAGAAAACATTTCAACTTTTTTCACCAAAAAAGTGTAAAAATCCAAATTTCATCTTTTTAGTCCCAAAAGTGAAAAAATCAAATTTCAATTTTTTTCTTCAAAAAAGTGAAAAAAATTCCATTCTGAGTAGGCACTTTGAAAAAATTTCAACTTTTTTCATCCAAAAAGTGAAAAGATCCAAATTTCATCTTTTTTAGTCCCAAAAGTTAAAAAATCAAATTTCAATTTTTTTCTTCAAAAAAATGACAAAGTCCGGTTCTGAGTGGGCACTTGGAAACAATTTCTACTTTTTTCATCCAAAAAGTGAAAAAATCCAAATTCAATACATTTCTTCAAAAACGTCACAAAGTTCCATTCTGAATGGGGACTTGGAAAAAATTTCAACCTTTATCGTCCAAAAAGTGAAAACATCCAAATTTAATTTTCTTCCTCAAAGAAGTAACAAATTCCCATTCTGACAAGGGACTTGGAAGCTCTTTTGACTTTTCACAAAAGTAGAATTTTTTTCTAAGTCCCATCTCATTATGAGATGGGACTTAGAAAAATATTCAACTTTTGTCTAAGTTGACATGTGTGCCGCTTCCCATGTCAGAATGGGACATTTTGACTTATTGGATGGAAAGATAAACTTTTTTGATCCAAATAGTGAAAAGGTGCAAATTCATAGTTTTTGTCAAAAAAGTGACAAAGTCCCATTCTGAGTGGGCACTTGGAAAAAATTTCAACTTTTTTCACCAAAAAAGTGAAAAAATCCAAATTTCATCTTTTTTAGTCCCAAAAGTGAAAAACTCAAATTTCAATTTTTTTCTTCAAAAAAGTGAAAAAAATTCATTCTGAGTGGGGACTTGGAAAAAATTTCAACTTTTTTCACCAAAAAAGTGAAAAAAATCAAATTTCATCTTTTTTAGTCCCAAAAGTGAAAAAATCAAATTTCAATTTTTTTCTTCAAAAAAGTGACAAAGTCCGGTTCTGAGTGGCACTTGGAAAAAATTTCTACTTTTTTCATCCAAAAAGTGAAAAAAATCCAAATTCAATACATTTCTTCAAAAAAGTCACAAAGTCCCATTCTGAATGGGGACTTGGAAAAAATTTCAACCTTTATCGTCCAAAAAGTGAAAACATCCAAATTTAATTTTCTTCTTCAAAGAAGTAACAAATTCCCATTCTGACAAGGGACTTGGAAGCTCTTTTGACTTTTCACAAAAGTTGAATTTTTTTCTAAGTCCCATCTCATTATGAGATGGGACTTAGAAAAATATATTCAACTTTTGTCTAAGTTGACATGTGTGCCGCTTCCCATGTCAGAATGGGACATTTTGACTTATTGGATGGAAAGATAAACTTTTTTGATCCAAATAGTGAAAAGGTGCAAATTCATAGTTTTTGTCAAAAAAGTGACAAAGTCCCATTCTGAGTGGGCACTTGGAAAAAAATTCAACTTTTTTTACCAAAAAAGTGAAAAAATCCAAATTTCATCTTTTTTAGTCCCAAAAGTGAAAAACTCAAATTTCAATTTTTTTCTTCAGAAAAGTGAACAATATACATTCTGAGTGGGGACTTGGAAAAAATTTCAACTTTTTTCACCAAAAAAGTGAAACAATTCAAATTTAATCTTTTTTAGTCCCAAAAGTGAAAAAATCAAATTTCAATTTTTTTCTTCAAAAAAACGACAAAGTCCGGTTCTGAGTGGCACTTGGAAAAAATTTCCACTTTTTTCATCCAAAAAGTGAAAAAAATCCAAATTCAATACATTTCTTCAAAAAAGTCACAAAGTCCCATTCGGAATGGGGACTTGGAAAAAATTTCAACCTTTATCGTCCAAAAAGTGAAAACATCCAAATTTAATTTTCTTCTTCAAAGAAGTAACAAATTCCCATTCTGACAAGGGACTTGGAAGCTCTTTTGACTTTTCACAAAAGTTGAATTTTTTTCTAAGTCCCATCTCATTATGAGATGGGACTTAGAAAAATATTCAACTTTTGTCTAAGTTGACATGTGTGCCGCTTCCCATGTCAGAATGGGACATTTTGACTTATTGGATGGAAAGATAAACTTTTTTGATCCAAATAGTGAAAAGGTGCAAATTCATAGTTTTTGTCAAAAAAGTGACAAAGTCCCATTCTGAGTGGGCACTTGGAAAGAATATCAACTTTTTTCACCAAAAAAGTGAAAACATCCAAATTTCATCTTTTTTAGTCCCAAAAGTGAAAAAATCAAATTAAATTTTTTTTCTTCAAAAAAGTGACAAAGTCCGGTTCTGAGTGGGCACTTGGAAACAATTTCTACTTTTTTCATCCAGAAAGTGAAAAAATCCAAATTCAATACATTTCTTAAAAAAGTCACAAAGTCCCATTCTGAATGGGGACTTAGAAAAAATTTCAACCTTTATCGTCGAAAAAGTGAAAACATCCAAATTTAATTTTCTTCCTCAAAGAAGTAACAAATTCCCATTCTGACAAGGTACTTGGAAGCTCTTTTGACTTTTCACAAAAGTTGAATTTTTTTCTAAGTCCCATCTCATTATGAGATGGGACTTAGAAAAATATTCAACTTTTGTCTAAGTTGACATGTGTGCCGCGTCCCATGTCAGAATGGGACATTTTGACTTATTGGATGGAAAGATAAACTTTTTTGAACCAAATAGTGAAAAAGTACAAATTCATAGTTTTTGTCAAAAAAGTGACAAAGTCCCATTCTGAGTGGGCACTTGGAAAAAATTTCAACTTTTTTCACCCAAAAAGTGAAAAAATCCAAATTTAATCTTTTTTAGTCCCAAAAGTGAAAAACTAAAATTTCAATTTTTTTCTTCAAAAAAGTGAAAAAAATTCATTCTGAGTGGGCACTTGGAAAAAATTTCAACTTTTTTCACCCAAAAAGTGAAAAAATCCAAATTTAATCTTTTTTAGTCCCAAAAGTGAAAAACTCAAATTTCAATTTTTTTCTTCAAAAAAGTTAAAAAAATTCATTCTGAGTGGGCACTTGGAAAAAATTTCAACTTTTTTCACCAAAAAAGTGAAAAAATCCAAATTTCATCTTTTTTAGTCCCAAAAGTGAAAAAATCAAATTTCAATTTTTTTCTTCAAAAAAGTGACAATGTCCGGTTCTGAGTGGGAACTTGGAAAAAATTTCTACTTTTTTCATCCAAAAAGTGAAAAAATCCAAATTCAATAAATTTCTTCAAAAAAGTTACAAAGTCCCATTCTGAATGGGGACTTAGAAAAAATTTCAACCTTTATCGTCCAAAAAGTGAAAACATCCAAATTAAATTTTCTTCCTCAAAGAAGTAACAAATTCCCATTCTGACAAGGGACTTGGAAGCTCTATTGACTTTTCACAAAAGTTGAATTTTTTTCTAAGTCCCATCTCATTATGAGATGGGACTTAGAAAAATATTCAACTTTTGTCTAAGTTGACATGTGTGCCGCTTCCCATGTCAGAATGCGACATTTTGACTTATTGGATGGAAAGATAAACTTTTTTGATCCAAATAGTGAAAAGGTGCAAATTCATAGTTTTTGTCAAAAAAGTGACAAAGTCCCATTCTGAGTGGGCACTTGGAAAGAATATCAACTTGTTTCACCAAAAAAGTGAAAAAATCAAAATTTCATCTTTTTTATTCCCAAAAGTGAAAAAATCAAATTTCAATTTTTTTCATCAAAAAAGTAACAAAGTCCGGTTCTGAGTGGGCACTTGGAAAAAATTTCTACTTTTTTCACCAAAAAAGTGAAAACATCCAAATTTAATTTTCTTCTTCAAAGAAGTAACAAATTCCCATTCTGACAAGGGACTTGGAAGCTCTTTTGACTTTTCACAAAAGTTGAATTTTTTTCTAAGTCCCATCTCATTATGAGATGGGACTTAGAAAAATATTCAACTTTTGTCTAAGTTGACATGTGTGCCGCTTCCCATGTCAGAATGGGACATTTTGACTTATTGGATGGAAAGATAAACTTTTTTGAACCAAATAGTGAAAAAGTACAAATTCATAGTTTTTGTCAAAAAAGTGACAAAGTCCCATTCTGAGTGGGCACTTGGAAAAAATTTCAACTTTTTTCACCCAAAAAGTGAAAAAATCCAAATTTAATCTTTTTTAGTCCCAAAAGTGAAAAACTCAAATTTCAATTTTTTTCTTCAAAAAAGTGAAAAAAATTCATTCTGAGTGGGCACTTGGAAAAAATTTCAACTTTTTTCACCCAAAAAGTGAAAAAATCCAAATTTCATCTTTTTTAGTCCCAAAAGTGAAAAACTCAAATTTCAATTTTTTTCTTCAGAAAAGTGAAAAATATTCATTCTGAGTGGGGACTTGGAAAAAATTTCAACTTTTTTCACCAAAAAAGTGAAAAAAATCAAATTTCATCTTTTTTAGTCCCAAAAGTGAAAAAATCAAATTTCAATTTTTTTCTTCAAAAAAGTGACAAAGTCCGGTTCTGAGTGGCACTTGGAAAAAATTTCGACTTTTTTCATCCAAAAAGTGAAAAAAATCCAAATTCAATACATTTCTTCAAAAAAGTCACAAAGTCCCATTCGGAATGGGGACTTGGAAAAAATTTCAACCTTTATCGTCCAAAAAGTGAAAACATCCAAATTTAATTTTCTTCTTCAAAGAAGTAACAAATTCCCATTCTGACAAGGGACTTGGAAGCTCTTTTGACTTTTCACAAAAGTTGAATTTTTTTCTAAGTCCCATCTCATAATGAGATGGGACTTAGAAAAATATTCAACTTTTGTCTAAGTTGACATGTGTGCCGCTTCCCATGTCAGAATGGGACATTTTGACTTATTGGATGGAAAGATAAACTTTTTTGATCCAAATAGTGAAAAGGTGCAAATTCATAGTTTTTGTCAAAAAAGTGACAAAGTCCCATTCTGAGTGGGCACTTGGAAAGAATATCAACTTTTTTCACCAAAAAAGTGAAAAAATCCAAATTTCATCTTTTTTAGTCCCAAAAGTGAAAAACTCAAATTTCAATTTTTTTCTTCAGAAAAGTGAAAAATATTCATTCTGAGTGGGGACTTGGAAAAAATTTCAACTTTTTTCACCAAAAAAGTGAAAAAATTCAAATTTCATCTTTTTTAGTCCCAAAAGTGAAAAAATCAAATTTCAATTTTTTTCTTCAAAAAAATGACAAAGTCCGGTTCTGAGTGGCACTTGGAAAAAATTTCGACTTTTTTCATCCAAAAAGTGAAAAAAATCCAAATTCAATACATTTCTTCAAAAAAGTCACAAAGTCCCATTCGGAATGGGGACTTGGAAAAAATTTCAACCTTTATCGTCCAAAAAGTGAAAACATCCAAATTTAATTTTCTTCTTCAAAGAAGTAACAAATTCCCATTCTGACAAGGGACTTGGAAGCTCTTTTGACTTTTCACAAAAGTTGAATTTTTTTCTAAGTCCCATCTCATTATGAGATGGGACTTAGAAAAATATTCAACTTTTGTCTAAGTTGACATGTGTGCCGCTTCCCATGTCAGAATGGGACATTTTGACTTATTGGATGGAAAGATAAACTTTTTTGATCCAAATAGTGAAAAGGTGCAAATTCATAGTTTTTGTCAAAAAAGTGACAAAGTCCCATTCTGAGTGGGCACTTGGAAAGAATATCAACTTTTTTCACCAAAAAAGTGAAAACATCCAAATTTCATCTTTTTAGTCCCAAAAGTGAAAAAATCAAATTTAATTTTTTTTCTTCAAAAAAGTGACAAAGTCCGGTTCTGAGTGGGCACTTGGAAACAATTTCTACTTTTTTCATCCAGAAAGTGAAAAAATCCAAATTCAATACATTTCTTAAAAAAGTCACAAAGTCCCATTCTGAATGGGGACTTAGAAAAAATTTCAACCTTTATCGTCCAAAAAGTGAAAACATCCAAATTTAATTTTCTTCCTCAAAGAAGTAACAAATTCCCATTCTGACAAGGTACTTGGAAGCTCTTTTGACTTTTCACAAAAGTTGAATTTTTTTCTAAGTCCCATCTCATTATGAGATGGGACTTAGAAAAATATTCAACTTTTGTCTAAGTTGACATGTGTGCCGCGTCCCATGTCAGAATGGGACATTTTGACTTATTGGATGGAAAGATAAACTTTTTTGAACCAAATAGTGAAAAAGTACAAATTCATAGTTTTTGTCAAAAAAGTGACAAAGTCCCATTCTGAGTGGGCACTTGGAAAAAATTTCAACTTTTTTCACCCAAAAAGTGAAAAAATCCAAATTTAATCTTTTTTCGTCCCAAAAGTGAAAAAATCTAATTTAATTTTTTTTCTTCAAAAAAGTGACAAAGTCCGGTTCTGAGTGGGCACTTGGAAACAATTTCTACATTTTTCATCCAGAAAGTGAAAAAATCCAAATTCAATACATTTCTTAAAAAAGTCACAAAGTCCCATTCTGAATGGGGACTTAGAAAAAATTTCAACCTTTATCGTCCAAAAAGTGAAAACATCCAAATTTAATTTTCTTCCTCAAAGAAGTAACAAATTCCCATTCTGACAAGGTACTTGGAAGCCCTTTTGACTTTTCACAAAAGTTGAATTTTTTTCTAAGTCCCATCTCATTATGAGATGGGACTTAGAAAAATATTCAACTTTTGTCTAAGTTGACATGTGTGCCGCGTCCCATGTCAGAATGGGACATTTTGACTTATTGGATGGAAAGATAAACTTTTTTGAACCAAATAGTGAAAAAGTACAAATTCATAGTTTTTGTCAAAAAAGTGACAAAGTCCCATTCTGAGTGGGCACTTGGAAAAAATTTCAACTTTTTTCACCCAAAAAGTGAAAAAATCCAAATTTAATCTTTTTTAGTCCCAAAAGTGAAAAACTCAAATTTCAATTTTTTTCTTCAAAAAAGTTAAAAAAATTCATTCTGAGTGGGCACTTGGAAAAAATTTCAACTTTTTTCACCAAAAAAGTGAAAAAATCCAAATTTCATCTTTTTTAGTCCCAAAAGTGAAAAAATCAAATTTCAATTTTTTTCTTCAAAAAAGTGACAAAGTCCGGTTCTGAGTGGGCACTTGGAAAACATTTCTACTTTTTTAATCCAAAAAGTGAAACAATCCAAATTCAATACATTTCTTCAAAAAAGTCACAAAGTCCCATTCTGAATGGGGACTTAGAAAAAATTTCAACCTTTATCGTCCAAAAAGTGAAAACATCCAAATTTAATTTTCTTCTTCAAAGAAGTAACAAATTCCCATTCTGACAAGGGACTTGGAAGCTCTTTTGACTTTTCACAAAAGTTGAATTTTTGACAAGTTGACATGTGTGCTGCTTCCCATGTCAGATTGGGCCATTTTGACTTATTGGATAGAAAGATAAACTTTTTTGATCCAAATAGTGAAAAGGTGCAAATTCATAGTTTTTGTCAAAAAAGTGACAAAGTCCCATTCTGAGTGGGCACTTGGAAAAAATTTCAACTTTTTTCACCCAAAAAGTGAAAAAATACAAATTTAATTTTTTTTAGTCCCAAAAGTGAAAATCTCAAATTTCAATTTTTTTCTTCAAAAAAGTGAAAAAAATCCATTCTGAGTGGGCACTTGGAAAAAATTTCAACTTTTTTCACCAAAAAAGTGAACAAATCCAAATTTCATCTTTTTAGTCCCAAAAGTGAAAAAATCAAATTTCATTTTTTTTCTTCAAAAAAGTGAAAAAAATTCCATTCTGAGTAGGCACTTTGAAAAAATTTCAACTTTTTTCATCCAAAAAGTGAAAAAATCCAAATGTCATCTTTTTTAGTCCCAAAAGTGAAAAAATCAAATTTCAATTTTTTTCTTCAAAAAAGTGAAAAAAATCCATTCTGAGTGGGCACTTGGAAAAAATTTCAACTTTTTTCACCAAAAAAGTGAACAAATCCAAATTTCATCTTTTTTAGTCCCAAAAGTGAAAAAATCAAATTTCAATTTTTTCTTCAAAAAAGTGAAAAGAATTCCATTCTGAGTAGGCACTTTGAAAAAATTTCAACTTTTTTCATCCAAAAAGTTAAAAAAATCCAAATTTCATCTTTTTTGTCCCAAAAGTGAAAAAATCAAATTTCAATTTTTTTCTTCAAAAAAGTGACAAAGTCCGGTTCTGAGTGGGCACTTGGAAAAAATTTCTACTTTTTTCATCCAAAAAGTGAAAAAATCCAAATTCAATAAATTTCTTCAAAAAAGTCACAAAGTCCCATTCTGAATGGGGACTTAGAAAACATTTCAACT
Organism: Pleurodeles waltl; assembly: GCF_031143425.1. Taxonomy (NCBI): domain Eukaryota; kingdom Metazoa; phylum Chordata; class Amphibia; order Caudata; family Salamandridae; genus Pleurodeles; species Pleurodeles waltl. The sequence goes on along the minus strand of NW_027150180.1, from coordinate 8,953 downwards.
TTTTTCACCAAAAAAGTGTAAAAATCCAAATTTCATCTTTTTAGTCCCAAAAGTGAAAAAATCCAATTTCAATTTTTTTCTTCAAAAAAGTGAAAAAAATTCCATTCTGAGTAGGCACTTTGAAAAAATTTCAACTTTTTTCATCCAAAAAGTGAAAAGATCCAAATTTCATCTTTTTTTGTCCCAAAAGTTAAAAAATCAAATTTCAATTTTTTTCTTCAAAAAAGTGACAAAGTCCGGTTCTGAGTGGGCACTTGGAAACAATTTCTACTTTTTTCATCCAAAAAGTGAAAAAATCCAAATTCAATACATTTCTTCAAAAACGTCACAAAGTTCCATTCTGAATGGGGACTTGGAAAAAATTTCAACCTTTATCGTACAAAAAGTGAAAACATCCAAATTTAATTTTCTTCCTCAAAGAAGTAACAAATTCCCATTCTGACAAGGGACTTGGAAGCTCTTTTGACTTTTCACAAAAGTAGAATTTTTTTCTAAGTCCCATCTCATTATGAGATGGGACTTAGAAAAATATTCAACTTTTGTCTAAGTTGACATGTGTGCCGCTTCCCATGTCAGAATGGGACATTTTGACTTATTGGATGGAAAGATAAACTTTTTTGATCCAAATAGTGAAAAGGTGCAAATTCATCGTTTTTGTCAAAAAAGTGACAAAGTCCCATTCTGAGTGGGCACTTGGAAAAAATTTCAACTTTTTTCACCAAAAAAGTGAAAAAATCAAAATTTCATCTTTTTAGTCCCAAAAGTGAAAAACTCAAATTTCAATTTTTTTCTTCAAAAAAGTGAAAAAAATTCATTCTGAGTGGGGACTTGGAAAAAATTTCAACCTTTATCGTCCAAAAAGTGAAAACATCCAAATTTAATTTTCTTCTTCAAAGAAGTAACAAATTCCCATTCTGACAAGGGACTTGGAAGCTCTTTTGACTTTTCACAAAAGTTGAATTTTTTTCTAAGTCCCATCTCATTATGAGATGGGACTTAGAAAAATATTCAACTTTTGTCTAAGTTGACATGTGTGCCGCTTCCCATGTCAGAATGGGACATTTTGACTTATTGGATGGAAAGATAAACTTTTTTGATCCAAATAGTGAAAAGGTGCAAATTCATAGTTTTTGTCAAAAAAGTGACAAAGTCCCATTCTGAGTGGGCACTTGGAAAGAATATCAACTTTTTTCACCAAAAAAGTGAAAACATCCAAATTTCATCTTTTTTCGTCCCAAAAGTGAAAAAATCTAATTTAATTTTTTTTCTTCAAAAAAGTGACAAAGTCCGGTTCTGAGTGGGCACTTGGAAACAATTTCTACTTTTTTCATCCAGAAAGTGAAAAAATCCAAATTCAATACATTTCTTAAAAAAGTCACAAAGTCCCATTCTGAATGGGGACTTAGAAAAAATTTCAACCTTTATCGTCCAAAAAGTGAAAACATCCAAATTTAATTTTCTTCCTCAAAGAAGTAACAAATTCCCATTCTGACAAGGTACTTGGAAGCTCTTTTGACTTTTCACAAAAGTTGAATTTTTTTCTAAGTCCCATCTCATTATGAGATGGGACTTAGAAAAATATTCAACTTTTGTCTAAGTTGACATGTGTGCCGCGTCCCATGTCAGAATGGGACATTTTGACTTATTGGATGGAAAGATAAACTTTTTTGAACCAAATAGTGAAAAAGTACAAATTCATAGTTTTTGTCAAAAAAGTGACAAAGTCCCATTCTGAGTGGGCACTTGGAAAAAATTTCAACTTTTTTCACCCAAAAAGTGAAAAAATCCAAATTTAATCTTTTTTAGTCCCAAAAGTGAAAAACTAAAATTTCAATTTTTTTCTTCAAAAAAGTGAAAAAAAATCATTCTGAGTGGGCACTTGGAAAAAATTTCAACTTTTTTCACCCAAAAAGTGAAAAAATCCAAATTTAATCTTTTTTAGTCCCAAAAGTGAAAAACTCAAATTTCAATTTTTTTCTTCAAAAAAGTTACAAAAAATTCATTCTGAGTGGGCACTTGGAAAAAATTTCAACTTTTTTCACCAAAAAAGTGAAAAAATCCAAATTTCATCTTTTTTAGTCCCAAAAGTGAAAAAATCAAATTTCAATTTTTTTCATCAAAAAAGTGACAAAGTCCGGTTCTGAGTGGGCACTTGGAAAAAATTTCTACTTTTTTCATCCAAAAAGTGAAAAAATCCAAATTCAATAAATTTCTTCAAAAAAGTCACAAAGTCCCATTCTGAATGGGGACTTAGAAAACATTTCAACTTTTTTCACCAAAAAAGTGTAAAAATCCAAATTTCATCTTTTTAGTCCCAAAAGTGAAAAAATCCAATTTCAATTTTTTTCTTCAAAAAAGTGAAAAAAATTCCATTCTGAGTAGGCACTTTGAAAAAATTTCAACTTTTTTCATCCAAAAAGTGAAAAGATCCAAATTTCATCTTTTTTAGTCCAAAAGTTAAAAAATCAAATTTCAATTTTTTTCTTCAAAAAAGTGACAAAGTCCGGTTCTGAGTGGGCACTTGGAAACAATTTCTACTTTTTTCATCCAAAAAGTGAAAAAATCCAAATTCAATACATTTCTTCAAAAACGTCACAAAGTTCCATTCTGAATGGGGACTTGGAAAAAATTTCAACCTTTATCGTCCAAAAAGTGAAAACATCCAAATTTAATTTTTCTTCCTCAAAGAAGTAACAAATTCCCATTCTGACAAGGGACTTGGAAGCTCTTTTGACTTTTCACAAAAGTAGAATTTTTTTCTAAGTCCCATCTCATTATGAGATGGGACTTAGAAAAATATTCAACTTTTGTCTAAGTTGACATGTGTGCCGCTTCCCATGTCAGAATGGGACATTTTGACTTATTGGATGGAAAGATAAACTTTTTTGATCCAAATAGTGAAAAGGTGCAAATTCATAGTTTTTGTCAAAAAAGTGACAAAGTCCCATTCTGAGTGGGCACTTGGAAAAAATTTCAACTTTTTTCACCAAAAAAGTGAAAAAATCCAAATTTCATCTTTTTAGTCCCAAAAGTGAAAAACTCAAATTTCAACTTTTTTCACCAAAAAAGTGAAAAAATTCAAATTTCATCTTTTTTAGTCCCAAAAGTGAAAAAATCAAATTTCAATTTTTTTCTTCAAAAAAGTGACAAAGTCCGGTTCTGAGTGGCACTTGGAAAAAATTTCTACTTTTTTCATCCAAAAAGTGAAAAAAATCCAAATTCAATACATTTCTTCAAAAAAGTCACAAAGTCCCATTCGGAATGGGGACTTGGAAAAAATTTCAACCTTTATCGTCCAAAAAGTGAAAACATCCAAATTTAATTTTCTTCTTCAAAGAAGTAACAAATTCCCATTCTGACAAGGGACTTGGAAGCTCTTTTGACTTTTCACAAAAGTTGAATGTTTTTCTAAGTCCCATCTCATTATGAGATGGGACTTAGAAAAATATTCAACTTTTGTCTAAGTTGACATGTGTGCCGCTTCTCATGTCAGAATGGGACATTTTGACTTATTGGATGGAAAGATAAACTTTTTTGATCCAAATAGTGAAAAGGTGCAAATTCATAGTTTTTGTCAAAAAAGTGACAAAGTCCCATTCTGAGTGAGCACTTGGAAAAAATTTCAACTTTTTCACCCAAAAAGTGAAAAAATCCAAATTTCATCTTTTTTAGTCCCAAAAGTGAAAAACTAAAATTTCAATTTTTTTCTTCAAAAAAGTGAAAAAAATTCATTCTGAGTGGGCACTTGGAAAAAATTTCAACTTTTTTCACCCAAAAAGTGAAAAAATCCAAATTTAATCTTTTTTAGTCCCAAAAGTGAAAAACTCAAATTTCAATTTTTTTCTTCAAAAAAGTTAAAAAAATTCATTCTGAGTGGGCACTTGGAAAAAATTTCAACTTTTTTCACCAAAAAAGTGAAAAAATCCAAATTTCATCTTTTTTAGTCCCAAAAGTGAAAAAATCAAATTTCAATTTTTTTCTTCAAAAAAGTGACAATGTCCGGTTCTGAGTGGGCACTTGGAAAAAATGTCTACTTTTTTCATCCAAAAAGTGAAAAAATCCAAATTCAATAAATTTCTTCAAAAAAGTCACAAAGTCCCATTCTGAATGGGGACTTAGAAAAATTTCAACCTTTATCGTCCAAAAAGTGAAAACATCCAAATTAAATTTTCTTCCTCAAAGAAGTAACAAATTCCCATTCTGACAAGGGACTTGGAAGCTCTTTTGACTTTTCACAAAAGTTGAATTTTTTTCTAAGTCCCATCTCATTATGAGATGGGACTTAGAAAAATATTCAACTTTTGTCTAAGTTGACATGTGTGCCGCTTCCCATGTCAGAATGCGACATTTTGACTTATTGGATGGAAAGATAAACTTTTTTGATCCAAATAGTGAAAAGGTGCAAATTCATAGTTTTTGTCAAAAAAGTGACAAAGTCCCATTCTGAGTGGGCACTTGGAAAAAATTTCAACTTTTTTTACCAAAAAAGTGAAAAAATCCAAATTTCATCTTTTTAGTCCCAAAAGTGAAAAACTCAAATTTCAATTTTTTTCTTCATAAAAGTGAAAAATATTCATTCTGAGTGGGGACTTGGAAAAAATTTCAACTTTTTTCACCAAAAAAGTGAAAAAATTCAAATTTCATCTTTTTTAGTCCCAAAAGTGAAAAAATCAAATTTCAATTTTTTTCTTCAAAAAAGTGACAAAGTCCGGTTCTGAGTGGCACTTGGAAAAAATTTCGACTTTTTTCATCCAAAAAGTGAAAAAAATCCAAATTCAATACATTTCTTCAAAAAAGTCACAAAGTCCCATTCGGAATGGGGACTTGGAAAAAATTTCAACCTTTATCGTCCAAAAAGTGAAAACATCCAAATTTAATTTTCTTCTTCAAAGAAGTAACAAATTCCCATTCTGACAAGGGACTTGGAAGCTCTTTTGACTTTTCACAAAAGTTGAATTTTTTTCTAAGTCCCATCTCATTATGAGATGGGACTTAGAAAAATATTCAACTTTTGTCTAAGTTGACATGTGTGCCGCTTCCCATGTCAGAATGGGACATTTTGACTTATTGGATGGAAAGATAAACTTTTTTGATCCAAATAGTGAAAAGGTGCAAATTCATAGTTTTTGTCAAAAAAGTGACAAAGTCCCATTCTGAGTGGGCACTTGGAAAAAATTTCAACTTTTTTCACCCAAAAAGTGAAAAAATCGAAATTTCATCTTTTTTAGTCCCAAAAGTGAAAAAATCAAATTTCAATTTTTTTCTTCAAAAAAGTGACAATGTCCGGTTCTGAGTGGGAACTTGGAAAAAATTTCTACTTTTTTCATCCAAAAAGTGAAAAAATCCAAATTCAATAAATTTCTTCAAAAAAGTCACAAAGTCCCATTCTGAATGGGGACTTAGAAAAAATTTCAACCTTTATCGTCCAAAAAGTGAAAACATCCAAATTTAATTTTCTTCTTCAAAGAAGTAACAAATTCCCATTCTGACAAGGGACTTGGAAGCTCTTTTGACTTTTCACAAAAGTTGAATTTTTTTCTAAGTCCCATCTCATTATGAGATGGGACTTAGAAAAATATTCAACTTTTGTCTAAGTTGACATGTGTGCCGCTTCCCATGTCAGAATGGGACATTTTGACTTATTGGATGGAAAGATAAACTTTTTTGATCCAAATAGTGAAAAATTTCAAATTCATAGTTTTTGTCAAAAAAGTGACAAAGTCCCATTCTGAGTGGGGACTTGGAAAAAATTTCAACTTTTTTCAACCAAAAAGTGAAAAAATCCTAATTTCATCTTTTTTAGTCCCAAAAGTAAAAAAATCAAATTTCAATTTTTTTCTACAAAAAAGTGAAAAAAAAAATCATTCTGAGTGGGCACTTGGAAAAAATTTCAACTTTTTTCACCAAAAAAGTGAAAAAATCCAAATTTCATCTTTTTTAGTCCCAAAAGTGAAAAAATCAAATTTCAATTTTTTCTTCAAAAAAGTGACAATGTCCGGTTCTGAGTGGGAACTTGGAAAAAATTTCTACTTTTTTCATCCAAAAAGTGAAAAAATCCAAATTCAATAAATTTCTTCAAAAAAGTTACAAAGTCCCATTCTGAATGGGGACTTAGAAAAAATTTCAACCTTTATCGTCCAAAAAGTGAAAACATCCAAATTAAATTTTCTTCCTCAAAGAAGTAACAAATTCCCATTCTGACAAGGGACTTGGAAGCTCTATTGACTTTTCACAAAAGTTGAATTTTTTTCTAAGTCCCATCTCATTATGAGATGGGACTTAGAAAAATATTCAACTTTTGTCTAAGTTGACATGTGTGCCGCTTCCCATGTCAGAATGCGACATTTTGACTTATTGGATGGAAAGATAAACTTTTTTGATCCAAATAGTGAAAAGGTGCAAATTCATAGTTTTTGTCAAAAAAGTGACAAAGTCCCATTCTGAGTGGGCACTTGGAAAGAATATCAACTTGTTTCACCAAAAAAGTGAAAAAATCAAAATTTCATCTTTTTTAGTCCCAAAAGTGAAAAAATCAAATTTCAATTTTTTTCATCAAAAAGTAACAAAGTCCGGTTCTGAGTGGGCACTTGGAAAAAATTTCTACTTTTTTCACCAAAAAAGTGAAAACATCCAAATTTAATTTTCTTCTTCAAAGAAGTAACAAATTCCCATTCTGACAAGGGACTTGGAAGCTCTTTTGACTTTTCACAAAAGTTGAATTTTTTTCTAAGTCCCATCTCATTATGAGATGGGACTTAGAAAAATATTCAACTTTTGTCTAAGTTGACATGTGTGCCGCTTCCCATGTCAGAATGGGACATTTTGACTTATTGGATGGAAAGATAAACTTTTTTGAACCAAATAGTGAAAAAGTACAAATTCATAGTTTTTGTCAAAAAAGTGACAAAGTCCCATTCTGAGTGGGCACTTGGAAAAAATTTCAACTTTTTTCACCCAAAAAGTGAAAAAATCCAAATTTAATCTTTTTTAGTCCCAAAAGTGAAAAACTCAAATTTCAATTTTTTTCTTCAAAAAAGTGAAAAAAATTCATTCTGAGTGGGCACTTGGAAAAAATTTCAACTTTTTTCACCCAAAAAGTGAAAAAATCCAAATTTCATCTTTTTAGTCCCAAAAGTGAAAAACTCAAATTTCAATTTTTTTCTTCAGAAAAGTGAAAAATATTCATTCTGAGTGGGGACTTGGAAAAAATTTCAACTTTTTTCACCAAAAAAGTGAAAAAAATCAAATTTCATCTTTTTTAGTCCCAAAAGTGAAAAAATCAAATTTCAATTTTTTTCTTCAAAAAAGTGACAAAGTCCGGTTCTGAGTGGCACTTGGAAAAAATTTCGACTTTTTTCATCCAAAAAGTGAAAAAAATCCAAATTCAATACATTTCTTCAAAAAAGTCACAAAGTCCCATTCGGAATGGGGACTTGGAAAAAATTTCAACCTTTATCGTCCAAAAAGTGAAAACATCCAAATTTAATTTTCTTCTTCAAAGAAGTAACAAATTCCCATTCTGACAAGGGACTTGGAAGCTCTTTTGACTTTTCACAAAAGTTGAATTTTTTTCTAAGTCCCATCTCATAATGAGATGGGACTTAGAAAAATATTCAACTTTTGTCTAAGTTGACATGTGTGCCGCTTCCCATGTCAGAATGGGACATTTTGACTTATTGGATGGAAAGATAAACTTTTTTGATCCAAATAGTGAAAAGGTGCAAATTCATAGTTTTTGTCAAAAAAGTGACAAAGTCCCATTCTGAGTGGGCACTTGGAAAGAATATCAACTTTTTTCACCAAAAAAGTGAAAACATCCAAATTTCATCTTTTTTAGTCCCAAAAGTGAAAAAATCAAATTTAATTTTTTTTCTTCAAAAAAGTGACAAAGTCCGGTTCTGAGTGGGCACTTGGAAACAATTTCTACTTTTTTCATCCAGAAAGTGAAAAAATCCAAATTCAATACATTTCTTAAAAAAGTCACAAAGTCCCATTCTGAATGGGGACTTAGAAAAAATTTCAACCTTTATCGTCCAAAAAGTGAAAACATCCAAATTTAATTTTCTTCCTCAAAGAAGTAACAAATTCCCATTCTGACAAGGTACTTGGAAGCTCTTTTGACTTTTCACAAAAGTTGAATTTTTTTTCTAAGTCCCATCTCATTATGAGATGGGACTTAGAAAAATATTCAACTTTTGTCTAAGTTGACATGTGTGCCGCGTCCCATGTCAGAATGGGACATTTTGACTTATTGGATGGAAAGATAAACTTTTTTGAACCAAATAGTGAAAAAGTACAAATTCATAGTTTTTGTCAAAAAAGTGACAAAGTCCCATTCTGAGTAGGCACTTGGAAAAAATTTCAACTTTTTCACCCAAAAAGTGAAAAAATCCAAATTTAATCTTTTTTCGTCCCAAAAGTGAAAAAATCTAATTTAATTTTTTTTCTTCAAAAAAGTGACAAAGTCCGGTTCTGAGTGGGCACTTGGAAACAATTTCTACATTTTTCATCCAGAAAGTGAAAAAATCCAAATTCAATACATTTCTTAAAAAAGTCACAAAGTCCCATTCTGAATGGGGACTTAGAAAAAATTTCAACCTTTATCGTCCAAAAAGTGAAAACATCCAAATTTAATTTTCTTCCTCAAAGAAGTAACAAATTCCCATTCTGACAAGGTACTTGGAAGCCCTTTTGACTTTTCACAAAAGTTGAATTTTTTTCTAAGTCCCATCTCATTATGAGATGGGACTTAGAAAAATATTCAACTTTTGTCTAAGTTGACATGTGTGCCGCGTCCCATGTCAGAATGGGACATTTTGACTTATTGGATGGAAAGATAAACTTTTTTGAACCAAATAGTGAAAAAGTACAAATTCATAGTTTTTGTCAAAAAAGTGACAAAGTCCCATTCTGAGTGGGCACTTGGAAAAAATTTCAACTTTTTTCACCCAAA
>NW_027150179.1:0-70000 GCF_031143425.1 Pleurodeles waltl | reverse complement strand
GCAAACCTCAAAATTTGGCTAAAAAAACACATGTTCCTCACATTTCTGTGGCAGAAAGTTCTGGAATCTGAGAGGAGCCACAAATTTCCTTCCACCCAGCGTTCCCCCAAGTCTCCCGATAAAAATGATACCTCACTTGTGTGGGTAGGCCTAGCACCCGCGACAGGAAACGCCCCAAAGCGCAACGTGGACACATCCAAATATTTGGAAGAAAACAGAGGTGTTTTTTGCGAAGTGCCTACCTGTAGATTTTGGCCTCTAGCTCAGCCGGCACCTAGGGAAACCTACCAAACCTGTGCATTTCTGAAAACTAGAGACCTAGGGGAATCCAAAGAGGGGTGACTTGTGGGGCTCGGACCAGGTTCTGTTATCCAGAATCCTTTGCAAACCTCAAAATTTGGCTAAAAAAACACATGTTCCTCACATTTCTGTGGCAGAAAGTTCTGGAATCAGAGAGGAGCCACAAATTTCCTTCCACCCAGCGTTTCTCCAAGTCTCCCGATAAAAATGATACCTCACTTGTGTGGGTAGGCCTAGCGCCCGTGACAGGAAACGCCCCAAAGCTCAACGTGGACACATCCACATTTTTGGAAGAAAACAGAGGTGTTTTTTGCGAAGTGCCTCCCTGTAGATTTTGGCCTCTAGCTCAGCCGGCACCTAGGTAAACCTACCAAACCTGTGCATTTCTGAAAACTAGAGACCTAGGGGAATCCAAGGAGGGGTGACTTGCGGGGCTCGGACCAGGTTCTGTTACCCAGAAGCCTTTGCAAACCTCAAAATTTGGCTAAAAAAACACATGTTCCTCACATTTCTGTGGCAGAAAGTTCTGGAATCTGAGAGGAGCCACAAATTTCCTTCCACCCAGCGTTCCTCCAAGTCTCCCGATAAAAATGATACCTCACTTGTGTGGGTAGGCCTAGCGCCCGCTACAGGAAACGCCCCAAAGCGCAACGTGGACTCATCCACATTTTTGGAAGAAAACAGAGGTGTTTGAGAAGTGCCTACCTGAAGATTTTGGCCTCTAGCTCAGCCGGCACCTAGGGAAACCTACCAAACCTGTGCATTTCTGAAAACTAGAGACCTAGGGGAATCCAAGATGGGGTGACTTGTGGGGCTCGGACCAGGTTCTGTTACCCAGAATCCTTTGCAAACCTCAAAATTTGGCTAAAAAAACACATGTTCCTCACATTTCTGTGGCAGAAAGTTCTGGAATCTGAGAGGAGCCACAAGTTTTCTTCCACCCAGCGTTCCCCCAAGTCTCCCGATAAAAATGATACCTCACTTGTGTGGGTAGGCCTAGCGCCCGCTACAGGAAACGCCCCAAAGCGCAACGTGGACACATCCAAATATTGGGAAGAAAACATAGGTGTTTTTTGCGAAGTGCCTACCTGTAGATTTTGGCCTCTAGCTCACCCGGCACCTAGGGAAACCTACCAAACCTGTGCATTTCTGAAAACTAGAGACCTAGGGGAATCCAAGGAGGGGTGACTTGCGGGGCTCGGACCAGGTTCTGTTACCCAGAATCCTTTGCAAACCTCAAAATTTGGCTAAAAAAACACATGTTCCTCACATTTCTGTGGCAGAAAGTTCTGGAATCAGAGAGGAGCCACAAATTTCCTTCCACCCAGCGTTCCTCCAAGTCTCCCGATAAAAATGATACCTCACTTGTGTGGGTAGGCCTAGCGCCAGCGACAGGAAACGCCCCAAAGCTCAACGTGGACACATCCACATTTTTGGAAGAAAACAGAGGTGTTTTTTGCGAAGTGCCTCCCTGTAGATTTTGGCCTCTAGCTCAGCCGGCACCTAGGGAAACCTATCAAACCTGTGCATTTCTGAAAACTAGAGACCTAGGGGAATCCAAGGAGGGGTGACTTGCGGGGCTCGGACCAGGTTCCGTTGCCCAGAAACCTTTGCAAACCTCAAAATTTGGCTAAAAAAACACATGTTCCTCACATTTCTGTGGCAGAAAGTTCTGGAATCTGAGAGGAGCCACAAATTTCCTTCCACCCAGCGTTCCCCCAAGTCTCCCGATAAAAATGATACCTCACTTGTGTGGGTAGGCCTAGCACCCGCGACAGGAAACGCCCCAAAGCGCAACGTGGACACATCCAAATATTTGGAAGAAAACAGAGGTGTTTTTTGCGAAGTGCCTACCTGTAGATTTTGGCCTCTAGCTCAGCCGGCACCTAGGGAAACCTACCAAACCTGAGCATTTCTGAAAACTAGAGACCTAGGGGAATCCAAAGAGGGGTGACTTGTGGGGCTCGGACCAGGTTCTGTTATCCAGAATCCTTTGCAAACCTCAAAATTTGGCTAAAAAAACACATGTTCCTCACATTTCTGTGGCAGAAAGTTCTGGAATCAGAGAGGAGCCACAAATTTCCTTCCACCCAGCGTTTCTCCAAGTCTCCCGATAAAAATGATACCTCACTTGTGTGGGTAGGCCTAGCGCCCGTGACAGGAAACGCCCCAAAGCTCAACGTGGACACATCCACATTTTTGGAAGAAAACAGAGGTGTTTTTTGCGAAGTGCCTCCCTGTAGATTTTGGCCTCTAGCTCAGCCGGCACCTAGGTAAACCTACCAAACCTGTGCATTTCTGAAAACTAGAGACCTAGGGGAATCCAAGGAGGGGTGACTTGCGGGGCTCGGACCAGGTTCTGTTACCCAGAAGCCTTTGCAAACCTCAAAATTTGGCTAAAAAAACACATGTTCCTCACATTTCTGTGGCAGAAAGTTCTGGAATCTGAGAGGAGCCACAAATTTCCTTCCACCCAGCGTTCCTCCAAGTCTCCCGATAAAAATGATACCTCACTTGTGTGGGTAGGCCTAGCGCCCGCTACAGGAAACGCCCCAAAGCGCAACGTGGACTCATCCACATTTTTGGAAGAAAACAGAGGTGTTTTTTGAGAAGTGCCTACCTGAAGATTTTGGCCTCTAGCTCAGCCGGCACCTAGGGAAACCTACCAAACCTGTGCATTTCTGAAAACTAGAGACCTAGGGGAATCCAAGATGGGGTGACTTGTGGGGCTCGGACCAGGTTCTGTTACCCAGAATCCTTTGCAAACCTCAAAATTTGGCTAAAAAAACACATGTTCCTCACATTTCTGTGGCAGAAAGTTCTGGAATCTGAGAGGAGCCACAAGTTTTCTTCCACCCAGCGTTCCCCCAAGTCTCCCGATAAAAATGATACCTCACTTGTGTGGGTAGGCCTAGCGCCCGCTACAGGAAACGCCCCAAAGCGCAACGTGGACACATCCAAATATTGGGAAGAAAACATAGGTGTTTTTTGCGAAGTGCCTACCTGTAGATTTTGGCCTCTAGCTCACCCGGCACCTAGGGAAACCTACCAAACCTGTGCATTTCTGAAAACTAGAGACCTAGGGGAATCCAAGGAGGGGTGACTTGCGGGGCTCGGACCAGGTTCTGTTACCCAGAATCCTTTGCAAACCTCAAAATTTGGCTAAAAAAACACATGTTCCTCACATTTCTGTGGCAGAAAGTTCTGGAATCAGAGAGGAGCCACAAATTTCCTTCCACCCAGCGTTTCTCCAAGTCTCCCGATAAAAATGATACCTCACTTGTGTGGGTAGGCCTAGCGCCCGCGACAGGAAACGCCCCAAAGCGCAACGTGGACACATCCACATTTTTGGAAGAAAACAGAGGTGTTTTTTGCGAAGTTCCTACCTGTAGATTTTGGCTTCTAGCTCAGCCGGCACCTAGGGAAACATACCAAACCTGTGCATTTCTGAAAACTAGAGACCTAGGGGAATCCAAGGAGGGGTGACTTGCGGGGCTCGGACCAGGTTCTGTTACCCAGAAGCCTTTGCAAACCTCAAAATTTGGCTAAAATAACACATGTTCCTCACATTTCTGTGGCAGAAAGTTCTGGAATCTGAGAGGAGCCACAAATTTCCCTCCACCCAGCGTTCCCCCAAGTCTCCCGATAAAAATGATACCTCACTTGTGTGGGTAGGCCTAGCGCCCGCGACAGGAAACGCCCCAAAGCGCAACGTGGACACATCCAAATTTTTGGAAGAAAACAGAGGTGTTTTTTGCGAAGTGCCTACCTGTAGATTTTGGCCTCTAGCTCAGCCGGCACCTAGGGAAACCTACCAAACCTGTGCATTTCTGAAAACTAGAGACCTAGGGGAATCCAAGGAGGGGTGACTTGCGGGGCTCGGACCAGGTTCTGTTGCCCAGAAACCTTTGCAAACCTCAAAATTTGCCTAAAAAAACACATGTTCCTCACATTTCTGTGGCAGAAAGTTCTGGAATCTGAGAGGAGCCACAAATTTCCTTCCACCCAGCGTTCCCCCAAGTCTCCCGATAAAAATGATACCTCACTTGTGTGGGTAGGCCTAGCGCCCGCGACAGGAAACGCCCCAAAGCGCAACGTGGACACATCCAAATTTTTGAAAGAAAACAGTGCCTACCTGTGGATTTTGGCCTGTAGCTCAGCCGGCACCTATGGAAACCTACCAACCCTGTGCATTTTTGGAAACTAGAGACCGAGGGGAATCCAAGATGGGGTGACTTGTGGGGCTCGGACTAGGTTCTGTTACCCAGAATCCTTTGCAAACCTCAAAATTTGGCTAAAAAAACACATGTTCCTCATATTTCTGTGGCAAAAAGTTCTGGAATCTGAAAGGAGCCACAAATTTCCTTCCACACAGCGTTCCCCCAAGTCTCCCGATAAAAATGATACCTCACTTGTGTGGGTAGGCCTAGCGCCCACAACTGGAAACGCCCCAAAGCGCAACGTGGACACATCCACATTTTTGGAAGAAAACAGAGGTGTTTTTTGCGACGTGCCTACCTGTAGATTTTGGCTTCTAGCTCAGCCGGCACCTAGGGAAACCTACCAAACCTGTGCATTTCTGAAAACTAGAGACCTAGGGGAATCCAAGATGGGGTGACTTGTGGGGCTCGGACCAGGTTCTGTTACCCAGAATCCTTTGCAAACCTCAAAATTTGGCTAAAAAAACACATGTTCCTCACATTTCTGTGGCAGAAAGTTCTGGAATCAGAGAGGAGCCACAAATTTCCTTCCACCCAGCGTTCCCCCAAGTCTCCCGATAAAAATGATACCTCACTTGTGTGGGTAAGCCTAGCACCCGCGACAGGAAACGCCCCAAAGCGCAACGTGGACACATCCAAATTTTTGGAAGAAAACAGAGGTGTTTTTTGCGAAGTGCCTACCTGTAGATTTTGGCCTCTAGCTCAGCCGGCACCTAGGGAAACCTACCAAACCTGTGCATTTCTGAAAACTAGAGACCTAGGGGAATCCAAGATGGGGTGACTTGTGGGGCTCGGACCAGGTTCTGTTACCCAGAATCCTTTGCAAACCTCAAAATTTGGCTAAAAAAACACATGTTCCTCACATTTCTGTGGCAGAAAGTTCTGGAATCAGAGAGGAGCCACAAATTTCCTTCCACCCAGCGTTCCTCCAAGTCTCCCGATAAAAATGATACCTCACTTGTGTGGGTAGGCCTAGCGCCAGCGACAGGAAACGCCCCAAAGCTCAACGTGGACACATCCACATTTTTGGAAGAAAACAGAGGTGTTTTTTGCGAAGTGCCTCCCTGTAGATTTTGGCCTCTAGCTCAGCCGGCACCTAGGGAAACCTATCAAACCTGTGCATTTCTGAAAACTAGAGACCTAGGGGAATCCAAGGAGGGGTGACTTGCGGGGCTCGGACCAGGTTCCGTTGCCCAGAAACCTTTGCAAACCTCAAAATTTGGCTAAAAAAACACATGTTCCTCACATTTCTGTGGCAGAAAGTTCTGGAATCTGAGAGGAGCCACAAATTTCCTTCCACCCAGCGTTCCCCCAAGTCTCCCGATAAAAATGATACCTCACTTGTGTGGGTAGGCCTAGCACCCGCGACAGGAAACGCCCCAAAGCGCAACGTGGACACATCCAAATATTTGGAAGAAAACAGAGGTGTTTTTTGCGAAGTGCCTACCTGTAGATTTTGGCCTCTAGCTCAGCCGGCACCTAGGGAAACCTACCAAACCTGTGCATTTCTGAAAACTAGAGACCTAGGGGAATCCAAAGAGGGGTGACTTGTGGGGCTCGGACCAGGTTCTGTTATCCAGAATCCTTTGCAAACCTCAAAATTTGGCTAAAAAAACACATGTTCCTCACATTTCTGTGGCAGAAAGTTCTGGAATCAGAGAGGAGCCACAAATTTCCTTCCACCCAGCGTTTCTCCAAGTCTCCCGATAAAAATGATACCTCACTTGTGTGGGTAGGCCTAGCGCCCGTGACAGGAAACGCCCCAAAGCTCAACGTGGACACATCCACATTTTTGGAAGAAAACAGAGGTGTTTTTTGCGAAGTGCCTCCCTGTAGATTTTGGCCTCTAGCTCAGCCGGCACCTAGGTAAACCTACCAAACCTGTGCATTTCTGAAAACTAGAGACCTAGGGGAATCCAAGGAGGGGTGACTTGCGGGGCTCGGACCAGGTTCTGTTACCCAGAAGCCTTTGCAAACCTCAAAATTTGGCTAAAAAAACACATGTTCCTCACATTTCTGTGGCAGAAAGTTCTGGAATCTGAGAGGAGCCACAAATTTCCTTCCACCCAGCGTTCCTCCAAGTCTCCCGATAAAAATGATACCTCACTTGTGTGGGTAGGCCTAGCGCCCGCTACAGGAAACGCCCCAAAGCGCAACGTGGACTCATCCACATTTTTGGAAGAAAACAGAGGTGTTTTTTGAGAAGTGCCTACCTGAAGATTTTGGCCTCTAGCTCAGCCGGCACCTAGGGAAACCTACCAAACCTGTGCATTTCTGAAAACTAGAGACCTAGGGGAATCCAAGATGGGGTGACTTGTGGGGCTCGGACCAGGTTCTGTTACCCAGAATCCTTTGCAAACCTCAAAATTTGGCTAAAAAAACACATGTTCCTCACATTTCTGTGGCAGAAAGTTCTGGAATCTGAGAGGAGCCACAAGTTTTCTTCCACCCAGCGTTCCCCCAAGTCTCCCGATAAAAATGATACCTCACTTGTGTGGGTAGGCCTAGCGCCCGCTACAGGAAACGCCCCAAAGCGCAACGTGGACACATCCAAATATTGGGAAGAAAACATAGGTGTTTTTTGCGAAGTGCCTACCTGTAGATTTTGGCCTCTAGCTCACCCGGCACCTAGGGAAACCTACCAAACCTGTGCATTTCTGAAAACTAGAGACCTAGGGGAATCCAAGGAGGGGTGACTTGCGGGGCTCGGACCAGGTTCTGTTACCCAGAATCCTTTGCAAACCTCAAAATTTGGCTAAAAAAACACATGTTCCTCACATTTCTGTGGCAGAAAGTTCTGGAATCAGAGAGGAGCCACAAATTTCCTTCCACCCAGCGTTCCTCCAAGTCTCCCGATAAAAATGATACCTCACTTGTGTGGGTAGGCCTAGCGCCAGCGACAGGAAACGCCCCAAAGCTCAACGTGGACACATCCACATTTTTGGAAGAAAACAGAGGTGTTTTTTGCGAAGTGCCTCCCTGTAGATTTTGGCCTCTAGCTCAGCCGGCACCTAGGGAAACCTATCAAACCTGTGCATTTCTGAAAACTAGAGACCTAGGGGAATCCAAGGAGGGGTGACTTGCGGGGCTCGGACCAGGTTCCGTTGCCCAGAAACCTTTGCAAACCTCAAAATTTGGCTAAAAAAACACATGTTCCTCACATTTCTGTGGCAGAAAGTTCTGGAATCTGAGAGGAGCCACAAATTTCCTTCCACCCAGCGTTCCCCCAAGTCTCCCGATAAAAATGATACCTCACTTGTGTGGGTAGGCCTAGCACCCGCGACAGGAAACGCCCCAAAGCGCAACGTGGACACATCCAAATATTTGGAAGAAAACAGAGGTGTTTTTTGCGAAGTGCCTACCTGTAGATTTTGGCCTCTAGCTCAGCCGGCACCTAGGGAAACCTACCAAACCTGAGCATTTCTGAAAACTAGAGACCTAGGGGAATCCAAAGAGGGGTGACTTGTGGGGCTCGGACCAGGTTCTGTTATCCAGAATCCTTTGCAAACCTCAAAATTTGGCTAAAAAAACACATGTTCCTCACATTTCTGTGGCAGAAAGTTCTGGAATCAGAGAGGAGCCACAAATTTCCTTCCACCCAGCGTTTCTCCAAGTCTCCCGATAAAAATGATACCTCACTTGTGTGGGTAGGCCTAGCGCCCGTGACAGGAAACGCCCCAAAGCTCAACGTGGACACATCCACATTTTTGGAAGAAAACAGAGGTGTTTTTTGCGAAGTGCCTCCCTGTAGATTTTGGCCTCTAGCTCAGCCGGCACCTAGGTAAACCTACCAAACCTGTGCATTTCTGAAAACTAGAGACCTAGGGGAATCCAAGGAGGGGTGACTTGCGGGGCTCGGACCAGGTTCTGTTACCCAGAAGCCTTTGCAAACCTCAAAATTTGGCTAAAAAAACACATGTTCCTCACATTTCTGTGGCAGAAAGTTCTGGAATCTGAGAGGAGCCACAAATTTCCTTCCACCCAGCGTTCCTCCAAGTCTCCCGATAAAAATGATACCTCACTTGTGTGGGTAGGCCTAGCGCCCGCTACAGGAAACGCCCCAAAGCGCAACGTGGACTCATCCACATTTTTGGAAGAAAACAGAGGTGTTTTTTGAGAAGTGCCTACCTGAAGATTTTGGCCTCTAGCTCAGCCGGCACCTAGGGAAACCTACCAAACCTGTGCATTTCTGAAAACTAGAGACCTAGGGGAATCCAAGATGGGGTGACTTGTGGGGCTCGGACCAGGTTCTGTTACCCAGAATCCTTTGCAAACCTCAAAATTTGGCTAAAAAAACACATGTTCCTCACATTTCTGTGGCAGAAAGTTCTGGAATCTGAGAGGAGCCACAAGTTTTCTTCCACCCAGCGTTCCCCCAAGTCTCCCGATAAAAATGATACCTCACTTGTGTGGGTAGGCCTAGCGCCCGCTACAGGAAACGCCCCAAAGCGCAACGTGGACACATCCAAATATTGGGAAGAAAACATAGGTGTTTTTTGCGAAGTGCCTACCTGTAGATTTTGGCCTCTAGCTCACCCGGCACCTAGGGAAACCTACCAAACCTGTGCATTTCTGAAAACTAGAGACCTAGGGGAATCCAAGGAGGGGTGACTTGCGGGGCTCGGACCAGGTTCTGTTACCCAGAATCCTTTGCAAACCTCAAAATTTGGCTAAAAAAACACATGTTCCTCACATTTCTGTGGCAGAAAGTTCTGGAATCAGAGAGGAGCCACAAATTTTCTTTCCACTCAGCATTCCCCCAAGTCTCCCGATAAAAATGATACCTCACTTGTGTGGGTAGGCCTAGCGCCCGCTACAGGAAACGCCCCAAAGCGCAACGTGGACATATCCAAATTTTTGGAAGAAAACAGAGGTGTTTTTTGCAAAGTGCCTACCTGTAGATTTTGGCCTCTAGCTCAGCCGGCACCTAGGGAAACCTACCAAACCTGTGCATTTCTGAAAACTAGAGACCGAGGGGAATCCAAAGAGGGGTGACTTGAGGGGCTCGGACCAGGTTCTGTTACCCAGAATCCTTTGCAAACCTCAAAATTTGGCTAAAAAAACACATGTTCCTCACATTTCTGTGGCAGAAAGTTCTGGAATCAGAGAGGAGCCACAAATTTCCTTCCACCCAGCGTTTCTCCAAGTCTCCCGATAAAAATGATACCTCACTTGTGTGGGTAGGCCTAGCGCCCGCAACAGGAAACGCCCCAAAGCGCAACGTGTACACATCCACATTTTTGGAAGAAAACAGAGGTGTTTTTTGCGAAGTTCCTACCTGTAGATTTTGGCTTCTAGCTCAGCCGGCACCTAGGGAAACCTACCAAACCTGTGCATTTCTGAAAACTAGAGACCGAGGGGAATCCAAGGAGGGGTGACTTGCGGGGCTCGGACCAGGTTCTGTTACCCAGAAGCCTTTGCAAACCTCAAAATTTGGCTAAAATAACACATGTTCCTCACATTTCTGTGGCAGAAAGTTCTGGAATCTGAGAGGAGCCACAAATTTCCTTCCACCCAGCATTCCTCCAAGTCTCCCGATAAAAATGATACCTCACTTGTGTGGGTAGGCCTAGCGCCCGCTACAGGAAACGCCCCAAAGCGCAACGTGGACTCATCCACATTTTTGGAAGAAAACAGAGGTGTTTTTTGCGAAGTGCCTACCTGTAGATTTTGGCCTCTAGCTCAGCCGGCACCTAGGGAAACCTACCAAACCTGTGCATTTCTGAAAACTAGAGACCTAGGGGAATCCAAGGAGGGGTGACTTGCGGGGCTCGGACCAGGTTCTGTTACCCAGAATCCTTTGCAAACCTCAAAATTTTGCTAAAAAAACACATGTTCCATACATTTCTGTGGCAGAAAGTTCTGGAATCAGAGAGGAGCCACAAATTTCCTTCCACCCAGCGTTCCTCCAAGTCTCCCAATAAAAATGATACCTCACTTGTGTGGGTAGGCCTAGCACCCGTGACAGGAAATGCCCCAAAGCGCAACGTGGACACATCCACATTTTTGGAAGAAAACAGAGGTGTTTTTTGCGAAGTGCCTACCTGTAGATTTTGGCTTCTAGCTCAGCCGGCACCTAGGGAAAACTACCAAACCTGTGCATTTCTGAAAACTAGAGACCTAGGGGAATCCAAGGAGGGGTGACTTGCGGGGCTCGGACCAGGTTCTGTTACCCAGAAGCCTTTGTAAACCTCAAAATTTGGCTAAAAAACACATGTTCCTCACATTTCTGTGGCAGAAAGTTCTGGAATCTGAGAGGAGCCACAAATTTCCTTCCACCCAGCGTTTCCCCAAGTCTCCCGATAAAAATGATACCTCACTTGTGTGGGTAGGCCTAGCGCCCGCGACAGGAAACGCCCCAAAGCGCAACGTGGACACATCCAAATTTTTGGAAGAAAACAGAGGTGTTTTTTGTGAAGTGCCTACCTGTAGATTTTGGCCTCTAGCTCAGCCGGCACCTAGGGAAAACTACCAAACCTGTGCATTTCTGAAAGCTAGAGACCTAGGGAAATCCAAGGAGAGGTGACTTGCGGGGCTCGGACCAGGTTCTGTTACCCAGAATCCTTTGCAAACCTCAAAATTTGGCTAAAAAAACACATGTTCCTCACATTTCTGTGGCAGAAAGTTCTGGAATCAGAGAGGAGCCACAAATTTCCTTCCACCCAGCGTTCCTCCAAGTCTCCCGATAAAAATGATACCTCACTTGTGTGGGTAGGCCTAGCGCCCGTGACAGGAAACGCCCCAAAGCTCAACGTGGACACATCCACATTTTTGGAAGAAAACAGAGGTGTTTTTTGCGAAGTGCCTCCCTGTAGATTTTGGCCTCTAGCTCAGCCGGCACCTAGGGAAACCTATCAAACCTGTGCATTTCTGAAAACTAGAGACCTAGGGGAATCCAAGGAGGGGTGACTTGCGGGGCTCGGACCAGGTTCTGTTACCCAGAAGCCTTTGCAAACCTCAAAATTTGGCTAAAAAAACACATGTTCCTCACAATTCTGTGGCAGAAAGTTCTGGAATCTGAGAGGAGCCACAAATTTCCTTCCACCCAGCGTTCCTCCAAGTCTCCCGATAAAAATGATACCTCACTTGTGTGGGTAGGCCTAGCGCCCGCTACAGGAAACGCCCCAAAGCGCAACGTGGACTCATCCACATTTTTGGAAGAAAACAGAGGTGTTTTTTGCGAAGTGCCTACCTGTAGATTTTGGCCTCTAGCTCAGCCGGCACCTAGGGAAACCTACCAAACCTGTGCATTTCTGAAAACTAGAGACCTAGGGGAATCCAAGGAGGGGTGACTTGCGGGGCTCGGACCAGGTTCTGTTGCCCAGAAACCTTTGCAAACCTCAAAATTTGGCTAAAAAAACACATGTTCCTCACATTTCTGTGTTAGAAAGTTCTGGAATCTGAGAGGAGCCACAAGTTTTCTTCCACCCAGCGTTCCCCCAAGTCTCCCGATAAAAATGATACCTCACTTGTGTGGGTAGGCCTAGCGCCCGCGACAGGAAACGCCCCAAAGCGCAACGTGGACACATCCAAATTTTTGAAAGAAAACAGTGCCTACCTGTGGATTTTGGCCTGTAGCTCAGCCGGCACCTATGGAAACCTACCAACCCTGTGCATTGTTGGAAACTAGAGACCGAGGGGAATCCAAGATGGGGTGACTTGTGGGGCTCGGACCAGGTTCTGTTACCCAGAATCCTTTGCAAACCTCAAAATTTGGCTAAAAAAACACATGTTCCTCATATTTCTGTGGCAAAAAGTTCTGGAATCTAAAAGGAGCCACAAATTTCCTTCCACACAGCGTTCCCCCAAGTCTCCCGATAAAAATGATACCTCACTTGTGTGGGTAAGCCTAGCGCCCGCGACAGGAAACGCCCCAAAGCGCAACGTGGACACATCCAAATTTTTGGAAGAAAACAGAGGTGTTTTTTGCGAAGTGCCTACCTGTAGATTTTGGCCTCTAGCTCAGCCGGCACCTAGGGAAACCTACCAAACCTGTGCATTTCTGAAAACTAGAGACCTAGGGGAATCCAAGATGGGGTGACTTGTGGGGCTCGGACCAGGTTCTGTTACCCAGAATCCTTTGCAAACCTCAAAATTTGGCTAAAAAAACACATGTTCCTCACATTTCTGTGGCAGAAAGTTCTGGAATCAGAGAGGAGCCACAAATTTCCTTCCACCCAGCGTTCCTCCAAGTCTCCCGATAAAAATGATACCTCACTTGTGTGGGTAGGCCTAGCGCCCGCGACAGGAAACGCCCCAAAGCTCAACGTGGACACATCCACATTTTTGGAAGAAAACAGAGGTGTTTTTTGCGAAGTGCCTCCCTGTAGATTTTGGCCTCTAGCTCAGCCTGCACCTAGGGAAACCTACCAAACCTGTGCATTTCTGAAAACTAGAGACCTAGGGGAATCCAAGGAGGGGTGACTTGCGGGGCTCGGACCAGGTTCTGTTACCCAGAAGCCTTTGCAAACCTCAAAATTTGGCTAAAAAAACACATGTTCCTCACATTTCTGTGGCAGAAAGTTCTGGAATCTGAGAGGAGCCACAAATTTCCTTCCACCCAGCGTTCCTCCAAGTCTCCCGATAAAAATGATACCTCACTTGTGTGGGTAGGCCTAGCGCCCGCTACAGGAAACGCCCCAAAGCGCAACGTGGACTCATCCACATTTTTGGAAGAAAACAGAGGTGTTTTTTGCGAAGTGCCTACCTGTAGATTTTGGCCTCTAGCTCAGCCGGCACCTAGGGAAACCTACCAAACCTGTGCATTTCTGAAAACTAGAGACCTAGGGGAATCCAAGATGGGGTGACTTGTGGGGCTCGGACCAGGTTCTGTTACCCAGAATCCTTTGCACACCTCAAAATTTGGCTAAAAAAACACATGTTCCTCACATTTCTGTGGCAGAAAGTTCTGGAATCTGAGAGGAGCCACAAATTTCCTTCCACCCAGCGTTCCCCCAAGTCTCCCGATAAAAATGATACCTCACTTGTGTGGGTAGGCCTAGCACCCGCGGCAGGAAACGCCCCAAAGCAAAACGTGGACACATCCAAATATTTGGAAGAAAACAGAGGTGTTTTTTGCGAAGTGCCTACCTGTAGATTTTGGCCTCTAGCTCAGCCGGCACCTAGGGAAACCTACCAAACCTGTGCATTTCTGAAAGCTAGAGACCTAGGGGAATCCAAGGAGTGGTGACTTGCGGGGCTCGGACCAGGTTCTGTTACCCAGAATCTTTTGCAAACCTCAAAATTTGGCTAAAAAAACACATGTTCCTCACATTTCTGTGGCAGAAAGTTCTGGAATCTGAGAGGAGCCACAAGTTTTCTTCCACCCAGCGTTCCCCCAAGTCTCCCGATAAAAATGATACCTCACTTGTGTGGGTAGGCCTAGCGCCCGCTACAGGAAACGCCCCAAAGCGCAACGTGGACACATCCAAATATTGGGAAGAAAACAGAGGTGTTTTTTGCGAAGTGCCTACCTGTAGATTTTGGCCTCTAGCTCAGCCGGCACCTAGGGAAACCTACCAAACCTGTGCATTTCTGAAAACTAGAGACCTAGGGGAATCCAAGGAGGGGTGACTTGCGGGGCTCGGACCAGGTTCTGTTACCCAGAATCCTTTGCAAACCTCAAAATTTTGCTAAAAAAACACATGTTCCTCACATTTCTGTGGCAGAAAGTTCTGGAATCATAGAGGAGCCACAAATTTCCTTCCACCCAGCGTTCCTCCAAGTCTCCCGATAAAAATGATACCTCACTTGTGTGGGTAGGCCTAGCACCCGCAACAGGAAATGCCCCAAAGCGCAACGTGGACACATCCACATTTTTGGAAGAAAACAGAGGTGTTTTTTGCGAAGTGCCTACCTGTAGATTTTGGCTTCTAGCTCAGCCGGCACCTAGGGAAAACTACCAAACCTGTGCATTTCTGAAAACTAGAGACCTAGGGGAATCCAAGGAGGGGTGACTTGCGGGGCTCGGACCAGGTTCTGTTACCCAGAAGCCTTTGTAAACCTCAAAATTTGGCTAAAAAACACATGTTCCTCACATTTCTGTGGCAGAAAGTTCTGGAATCTGAGAGGAGCCACAAATTGCCTTCCACCCAGCGTTCCTCCAAGTCTCCCGATAAAAATGATACCTCACTTGTGTGGGTAGGCCTAGCGCCCGCTACAGGAAACGCCCCAAAGCGCAACGTGGACTCATCCACATTTTTTGAAGAAAACAGAGGTGTTTTTTGCGAAGTGCCTACCTGTAGATTTTGGCCTCTAGCTCAGCCGGCACCTAGGGAAACCTACCAAACCTGTGCATTTCTGAAGACTAGAGACCTAGGGGAATCCAAGATGGGGTGAATTGTAGGGCTCGGACCAGGTTCTGTTACCCAGAATCCTTTGCAAACCTCAAAATTTGGCTAAAAAACACATGTTCCTCACATTTCTGTGTTAGAAAGTTCTGGAATCTGAGAGGAGCCACAAGTTTTCTTCCACCCAGCGTTCCCCCAAGTCTCCCGATAAAAATGATACCTCACTTGTGTGGGTAGGCCTAGCGCCCGCTACAGGAAACGCACCAAAGCGCAACGTGGACTCATCCACATTTTTTGAAGAAAAAAGAGGTGTTTTTTGCGAAGTGCCTACCTGTAGATTTTGGCCTCTAGCTCAGCCGGCACCTAGGGAAACCTACCAAACCTGTGCATTTCTGAAAACTAGAGACCTAGGGGAATCCAAGATGGGGTGAATTGTAGGGCTCGGACCAGGTTCTGTTACCCAGAATCCTTTGCAAACCTCAAAATTTGGCTAAAAAAACACATTTTCCTCACATTTCTGTGGCAGAAAGTTCTGGAATCTGAGAGGAGCGACAAATTTACTTCCACCCAGCGTTCCCCCAAGTCTCCCGATAAAAATGATACCTCACTTGTGTGGGTAGGCCTAGCGCCCGCTACAGGAAACGCCCCAAAGCGCAACGTGGACACAACCAAATTTTTGGAAGAAAACAGAGGTGTTTTTTGCGATGTGCCTACCTGTAGATTTTGGCCTCTAGCTCAGCCGGCACCTAGGGAAACCTACCAAACCTGTGCATTTCTGAAAACTAGAGACCTAGGGGAATCCAAGATGGGGTGACTTGCGGGGCTCGGACCAGGTTCTGTTACCCAGAATCCTTTGCAAACCTCAAAATTTGGCTAAAAAAACACATGTTCCTCACATTTCTGTGGCAGAAAGTTCTGGAATCAGAGAGGAGCCACAAATTTCCTTCCACCCAGCGTTTCTCCAAGTCTCCCGATAAAAATGATACCTCACTTGTGTGGGTAGGCCTAGCGCCCGCGACAGGAAACGCCCCAAAGCGCAACGTGGACACATCCACATTTTTGGAAGAAAACAGAGGTGTTTTTTGCGAAGTTCCTACCTGTAGATTTTGGCTTCTAGCTCAGCCGGCACCTAGGGAAACATACCAAACCTGTGCATTTCTGAAAACTAGAGACCTAGGGGAATCCAAGGAGGGGTGACTTGCGGGGCTCGGACCAGGTTCTGTTACCCAGAAGCCTTTGCAAACCTCAAAATTTGGCTAAAATAACACATGTTCCTCACATTTCTGTGGCAGAAAGTTCTGGAATCTGAGAGGAGCCACAAATTTCCCTCCACCCAGCGTTCCCCCAAGTCTCCCGATAAAAATGATACCTCACTTGTGTGGGTAGGCCTAGCGCCCGCGACAGGAAACGCCCCAAAGCGCAACGTGGACACATCCAAATTTTTGGAAGAAAACAGAGGTGTTTTTTGCGAAGTGCCTACCTGTAGATTTTGGCCTCTAGCTCAGCCGGCACCTAGGGAAACCTACCAAACCTGTGCATTTCTGAAAACTAGAGACCTAGGGGAATCCAAGGAGGGGTGACTTGCGGGGCTCGGACCAGGTTCTGTTGCCCAGAAACCTTTGCAAACCTCAAAATTTGCCTAAAAAAACACATGTTCCTCACATTTCTGTGGCAGAAAGTTCTGGAATCTGAGAGGAGCCACAAATTTCCTTCCACCCAGCGTTCCCCCAAGTCTCCCGATAAAAATGATACCTCACTTGTGTGGGTAGGCCTAGCGCCCGCGACAGGAAACGCCCCAAAGCGCAACGTGGACACATCCAAATTTTTGAAAGAAAACAGTGCCTACCTGTGGATTTTGGCCTGTAGCTCAGCCGGCACCTATGGAAACCTACCAACCCTGTGCATTTTTGGAAACTAGAGACCGAGGGGAATCCAAGATGGGGTGACTTGTGGGGCTCGGACTAGGTTCTGTTACCCAGAATCCTTTGCAAACCTCAAAATTTGGCTAAAAAAAAACATGTTCCTCATATTTCTGTGGCAAAAAGTTCTGGAATCTGAAAGGAGCCACAAATTTCCTTCCACACAGCGTTCCCCCAAGTCTCCCGATAAAAATGATACCTCACTTGTGTGGGTAGGCCTAGCGCCCACAACTGGAAACGCCCCAAAGCGCAACGTGGACACATCCACATTTTTGGAAGAAAACAGAGGTGTTTTTTGCGACGTGCCTACCTGTAGATTTTGGCTTCTAGCTCAGCCGGCACCTAGGGAAACCTACCAAACCTGTGCATTTCTGAAAACTAGAGACCTAGGGGAATCCACGGAGGGGTGACTTGCGGGGCTCGGACCAGGTTCTGTTACCCAGAAGCCTTTGCAAACCTCAAAATTTGGCTAAAAAAACACATGTTCCTCACATTTCTGTGGCAGAAAGTTCTGGAATCTGAGAGGAGCCACAAATTTCCTTCCACCCAGCGTTCCCCCAAGTCTCCCGATAAAAATGATACCTCACTTGTGTGGGTAAGCCTAGCGCCCGCGACAGGAAACGCCCCAAAGCGCAACGTGGACACATCCAAATTTTTGGAAGAAAACAGAGGTGTTTTTTGCGAAGTGCCTACCTGTAGATTTTGGCCTCTAGCTCAGCCGGCACCTAGGGAAACCTACCAAACCTGTGCATTTCTGAAAACTAGAGACCTAGGGGAATCCAAGATGGGGTGACTTGTGGGGCTCGGACCAGGTTCTGTTACCCAGAATCCTTTGCAAACCTCAAAATTTGGCTAAAAAAACACATGTTCCTCACATTTCTGTGGCAGAAAG
Organism: Pleurodeles waltl; assembly: GCF_031143425.1. Lineage (NCBI taxonomy): Eukaryota > Metazoa > Chordata > Amphibia > Caudata > Salamandridae > Pleurodeles > Pleurodeles waltl. The sequence goes on along the minus strand of NW_027150179.1, from coordinate 52,380 downwards.
TTCTGGAATCAGAGAGGAGCCACAAATTTCCTTCCACCCAGCGTTCCTCCAAGTCTCCCGATAAAAATGATACCTCACTTGTGTGGGTAGGCCTAGCGCCAGCGACAGGAAACGCCCCAAAGCTCAACGTGGACACATCCACATTTTTGGAAGAAAACAGAGGTGTTTTTTGCGAAGTGCCTCCCTGTAGATTTTGGCCTCTAGCTCAGCCGGCACCTAGGGAAACCTATCAAACCTGTGCATTTCTGAAAACTAGAGACCTAGGGGAATCCAAGGAGGGGTGACTTGCGGGGCTCGGACCAGGTTCCGTTGCCCAGAAACCTTTGCAAACCTCAAAATTTGGCTAAAAAAACACATGTTCCACACATTTCTGTGGCAGAAAGTTCTGGAATCTGAGAGGAGCCACAAATTTCCTTCCACCCAGCGTTCCCCCAAGTCTCCCGATAAAAATGATACATCACTTGTGTGGGTAGGCCTAGCACCCGCGACAGGAAACGCCCCAAAGCGCAACGTGGACACATCCAAATATTAGAAGAAAACAGAGGTGTTTTTTGCGAAGTGCCTACCTGTAGATTTTGGCCTCTAGCTCAGCCGGCACCTAGGGAAACCTACCAAACCTGTGCATTTCTGAAAACTAGAGACCTAGGGGAATCCAAAGAGGGGTGACTTGTGGGGCTCGGACCAGGTTCTGTTATCCAGAATCCTTTGCAAACCTCAAAATTTGGCTAAAAAAACACATGTTCCTCACATTTCTGTGGCAGAAAGTTCTGGAATCAGAGAGGAGCCACAAATTTCCTTCCACCCAGCGTTTCTCCAAGTCTCCCGATAAAAATGATACCTCACTTGTGTGGGTAGGCCTAGCGCCCGTGACAGGAAACGCCCCAAAGCTCAACGTGGACACATCCACATTTTTGGAAGAAAACAGAGGTGTTTTTTGCGAAGTGCCTCCCTGTAGATTTTGGCCTCTAGCTCAGCCGGCACCTAGGTAAACCTACCAAACCTGTGCATTTCTGAAAACTAGAGACCTAGGGGAATCCAAGGAGGGGTGACTTGCGGGGCTCGGACCAGGTTCTGTTACCCAGAAGCCTTTGCAAACCTCAAAATTTGGCTAAAAAAACACATGTTCCTCACATTTCTGTGGCAGAAAGTTCTGGAATCTGAGAGGAGCCACAAATTTCCTTCCACCCAGCGTTCCTCCAAGTCTCCCGATAAAAATGATACCTCACTTGTGTGGGTAGGCCTAGCGCCCGCTACAGGAAACGCCCCAAAGCGCAACGTGGACTCATCCACATTTTTGGAAGAAAACAGAGGTGTTTTTTGAGAAGTGCCTACCTGAAGATTTTGGCCTCTAGCTCAGCCGGCACCTAGGGAAACCTACCAAACCTGTGCATTTCTGAAAACTAGAGACCTAGGGGAATCCAAGATGGGGTGACTTGTGGGGCTCAGACCAGGTTCTGTTACCCAGAATCCTTTGCAAACCTCAAAATTTGGCTAAAAAAACACATGTTCCTCACATTTCTGTGGCAGAAAGTTCTGGAATCTGAGAGGAGCCACAAATTTCCTTCCACCCAGCGTTCCCCCAAGTCTCCCGATAAAAATGATACCTCACTTGTGTGGGTAGGCCTAGCACCCGCGACAGGAAACGCCCCAAAGCGCAACGTGGACACATCCAAATATTTGGAAGAAAACAGAGGTGTTTTTTGCGAAGTGCCTACCTGTAGATTTTGGCCTCTAGCTCAGCCGGCACCTAGGGAAACCTACCAAACCTGTGCATTTCTGAAAACTAGAGACCTAGGGGAATCCAAAGAGGGGTGACTTGTGGGGCTCGGACCAGGTTCTGTTATCCAGAATCCTTTGCAAACCTCAAAATTTGGCTAAAAAAACACATGTTCCTCACATTTCTGTGGCAGAAAGTTCTGGAATCAGAGAGGAGCCACAAATTTCCTTCCACCTAGCGTTTCTCCAAGTCTCCCGATAAAAATGATACCTCACTTGTGTGGGTAGGCCTAGCGCCCGTGACAGGAAACGCCCCAAAGCTCAACGTGGACACATCCACATTTTTGGAAGAAAACAGAGGTGTTTTTTGCGAAGTGCCTCCCTGTAGATTTTGGCCTCTAGCTCAGCCGGCACCTAGGTAAACCTACCAAACCTGTGCATTTCTGAAAACTAGAGACCTAGGGGAATCCAAGGAGGGGTGACTTGCGGGGCTCGGACCAGGTTCTGTTACCCAGAAGCCTTTGCAAACCTCAAAATTTGGCTAAAAAAACACATGTTCCTCACATTTCTGTGGCAGAAAGTTCTGGAATCTGAGAGGAGCCACAAATTTCCTTCCACCCAGCGTTCCTCCAAGTCTCCCGATAAAAATGATACCTCACTTGTGTGGGTAGGCCTAGCGCCCGCTACAGGAAACGCCCCAAAGCGCAACGTGGACTCATCCACATTTTTGGAAGAAAACAGAGGTGTTTTTTGAGAAGTGCCTACCTGAAGATTTTGGCCTCTAGCTCAGCCGGCACCTAGGGAAACCTACCAAACCTGTGCATTTCTGAAAACTAGAGACCTAGGGGAATCCAAGATGGGGTGACTTGTGGGGCTCGGACCAGGTTCTGTTACCCAGAATCCTTTGCAAACCTCAAAATTTGGCTAAAAAAACACATGTTCCTCACATTTCTGTGGCAGAAAGTTCTGGAATCTGAGAGGAGCCACAAGTTTTCTTCCACCCAGCGTTCCCCCAAGTCTCCCGATAAAAATGATACCTCACTTGTGTGGGTAGGCCTAGCGCCCGCTACAGGAAACGCCCCAAAGCGCAACGTGGACACATCCAAATATTGGGAAGAAAACATAGGTGTTTTTTGCGAAGTGCCTACCTGTAGATTTTGGCCTCTAGCTCACCCGGCACCTAGGGAAACCTACCAAACCTGTGCATTTCTGAAAACTAGAGACCTAGGGGAATCCAAGGAGGGGTGACTTGCGGGGCTCGGACCAGGTTCTGTTACCCAGAATCCTTTGCAAACCTCAAAATTTGGCTAAAAAAACACATGTTCCTCACATTTCTGTGGCAGAAAGTTCTGGAATCAGAGAGGAGCCACAAATTTCCTTCCACTCAGCATTCCCCCAAGTCTCCCGATAAAAATGATACCTCACTTGTGTGGGTAGGCCTAGCGCCCGCTACAGGAAACGCCCCAAAGCGCAACGTGGACATATCCAAATTTTTGGAAGAAAACAGAGGTGTTTTTTGCAAAGTGCCTACCTGTAGATTTTGGCCTCTAGCTCAGCCGGCACCTAGGGAAACCTACCAAACCTGTGCATTTCTGAAAACTAGAGACCGAGGGGAATCCAAAGAGGGGTGACTTGAGGGGCTCGGACCAGGTTCTGTTACCCAGAATCCTTTGCAAACCTCAAAATTTGGCTAAAAAAACACATGTTCCTCACATTTCTGTGGCAGAAAGTTCTGGAATCAGAGAGGAGCCACAAATTTCCTTCCACCCAGCGTTTCTCCAAGTCTCCCGATAAAAATGATACCTCACTTGTGTGGGTAGGCCTAGCGCCCGCAACAGGAAACGCCCCAAAGCGCAACGTGTACACATCCACATTTTTGGAAGAAAACAGAGGTGTTTTTTGCGAAGTTCCTACCTGTAGATTTTGGCTTCTAGCTCAGCCGGCACCTAGGGAAACCTACCAAACCTGTGCATTTCTGAAAACTAGAGACCGAGGGGAATCCAAGGAGGGGTGACTTGCGGGGCTCGGACCAGGTTCTGTTACCCAGAAGCCTTTGCAAACCTCAAAATTTGGCTAAAATAACACATGTTCCTCACATTTCTGTGGCAGAAAGTTCTGGAATCTGAGAGGAGCCACAAATTTCCTTCCACCCAGCGTTCCTCCAAGTCTCCCAATAAAAATGATACCTCACTTGTGTGGGTAGGCCTAGCACCCGCGACAGGAAATGCCCCAAAGCGCAACGTGGACACATCCACATTTTTGGAAGAAAACAGAGGTGTTTTTTGCGAAGTGCCTACCTGTAGATTTTGGCTTCTAGCTCAGCCGGCACCTAGGGAAAACTACCAAACCTGTGCATTTCTGAAAACTAGAGACCTAGGGGAATCCAAGGAGGGGTGACTTGCGGGGCTCGGACCAGGTTCTGTTACCCAGAAGCCTTTGTAAACCTCAAAATTTGGCTAAAAAACACATGTTCCTCACATTTCTGTGGCAGAAAGTTCTGGAATCTGAGAGGAGCCACAAATTTCCTTCCACCCAGCGTTTCCCCAAGTCTCCCGATAAAAATGATACCTCACTTGTGTGGGTAGGCCTAGCGCCCGCGACAGGAAACGCCCCAAAGCGCAACGTGGACACATCCAAATTTTTGGAAGAAAACAGAGGTGTTTTTTGTGAAGTGCCTACCTGTAGATTTTGGCCTCTAGCTCAGCCGGCACCTAGGGAAAACTACCAAACCTGTGCATTTCTGAAAGCTAGAGACCTAGGGAAATCCAAGGAGGGGTGACTTGCGGGGCTCGGACCAGGTTCTGTTACCCAGAATCCTTTGCAAACCTCAAAATTTGGCTAAAAAAACACATGTTCCTCACATTTCTGTGGCAGAAAGTTCTGGAATCAGAGAGGAGCCACAAATTTCCTTCCACCCAGCGTTCCTCCAAGTCTCCCGATAAAAATGATACCTCACTTGTGTGGGTAGGCCTAGCGCCCGTGACAGGAAACGCCCCAAAGCTCAACGTGGACACATCCACATTTTTGGAAGAAAACAGAGGTGTTTTTTGCGAAGTGCCTCCCTGTAGATTTTGGCCTCTAGCTCAGCCGGCACCTAGGGAAACCTATCAAACCTGTGCATTTCTGAAAACTAGAGACCTAGGGGAATCCAAGGAGGGGTGACTTGCGGGGCTCGGACCAGGTTCTGTTACCCAGAAGCCTTTGCAAACCTCAAAATTTGGCTAAAAAAACACATGTTCCTCACATTTCTGTGGCAGAAAGTTCTGGAATCTGAGAGGAGCCACAAATTTCCTTCCACCCAGCGTTCCTCCAAGTCTCCCGATAAAAATGATACCTCACTTGTGTGGGTAGGCCTAGCGCCCGCTACAGGAAACGCCCCAAAGCGCAACGTGGACTCATCCACATTTTTGGAAGAAAACAGAGGTGTTTTTTGCGAAGTGCCTACCTGTAGATTTTGGCCTCTAGCTCAGCCGGCACCTAGGGAAACCTACCAAACCTGTGCATTTCTGAAAACTAGAGACCTAGGGGAATCCAAGATGGGGTGACTTGTGGGGCTCGGACCAGGTTCTGTTACCCAGAATCCTTTGCAAACCTCAAAATTTGGCTAAAAAAACACATGTTCCTCACATTTCTGTGGCAGAAAGTTCTGGAATCAGAGAGGAGCCACAAATTTCCTTCCACTCAGCATTCCCCCAAGTCTCCCGATAAAAATGATACCTCACTTGTGTGGGTAGGCCTAGCGCCCGCGACAGGAAACGCCCCAAAGCGCAACGTGGACACATCCAAATTTTGTTAAGAAAACAGAGGTGTTTTTTGCAAAGTGACTACCTGTAGATTTTGGCCCCTAGCTCAGCCGGCACCTAGGGAAACCTACCAAACCTGTGCATTTCTGAAAACTAGAGACCTAGGGGAATCCAAAGAGGGGTGACTTGTGGGGCTCGGACCAGGTTCTGTTATCCAGAATCCTTTGCAAACCTCAAAATTTGGCTAAAAAAACACATGTTCCTCACATTTCTGTGGCAGAAAGTTCTGGAATCAGAGAGGAGCCACAAATTTCCTTCCACCCAGCGTTCCTCCAAGTCTCCTGATAAAAATGATACCTCACTTGTGTGGGTAGGCCTAGCGCCCGCTACAGGAAACGCCCAAAAGCGCAACGTGGACACATCCAAATTTTTGGAAGAAAACAGAGGTGTTTTTTGCGAAGTGCCTACCTGTAGATTTTGGCCTCTAGCTCAGCCGGCACCTAGGGAAACCTACCAAACCTGTGCATTTCTGAAAACTAGAGACCTAGGGGAATCCAAGGAGGGGTGACTTGCGGGGCTCGGACCAGGTTCTGTTACCCAGAAGCCTTTGCAAACCTCAAAATTTGGCTAAAAAAACACATGTTCCTCACATTTCTGTGGCAGAAAGTTCTGGAATCAGAGAGGAGCCACAAATTTCCTTCCACCCAGCGTTCCTCCAAGTCTCCCGATAAAAATTATACCTCACTTGTGTGGGTAGGCCTAGCGCCTGTGACAGGAAACGCCCCAAAGCTCAACGTGGACACATCCACATTTTTGGAAGAAAACAGAGGTGTTTTTTGCGAAGTGCCTCCTTGTAGATTTTGGCCTCTAGCTCAGCCGGCACCTAGGGAAACCTACCAAACCTGTGCATTTCTGAAAACTAGAGACCTAGGGGAATCCAAGGAGGGGTGACTTGCGGGGCTCGGACCAGGTTCTGTTACCCAGAAGCCTTTGCAAACCTCAAAATTTGGCTAAAAAAACACATGTTCCTCACATTTCTGTGGCAGAAAGTTCTGGAATCTGAGAGGAGCCACAAATTTCCTTCCACCCAGCGTTTCTCCAAGTCTCCCGATAAAAATGATACCTCACTTGTGTGGGTAGGCCTAGCGCCCGCTACAGGAAACGCCCCAAAGCGCAACGTGGACTCATCCACATTTTTGGAAGAAAACAGAGGTGTTTTTTGCGAAGTGCCTACCTGTAGATTTTGGCCTCTAGCTCAGCCGGCACCTAGGGAAACCTACCAAACCTGTGCATTTCTGAAAACTAGAGACCTAGGGGAATCCAAGATGGGGTGACTTGTGGGGCTCGGACCAGGTTCTGTTACCCAGAATCATTTGCAAACCTCAAAATGTGGCTAAAAAAACACATGTTCCTCACATTTCTGTGGAAGAAAGTTCTGGAATCAGAGAGGAGCCACAAATTTCCTTCCACTCAGCATTCCCCCAAGTCTCCCGATAAAAATGATAACTCACTTGTGTGGGTAGGCCTAGCGCCCGCGACAAGAAACGCTCCAAAGCGCAACGTGGAGACATCCAAATTTTTGGAAGAAAACAGAGGTGTTTTTTGCAAAGTGCCTACCTGTAGATTTTGGCCCCTAGCTCAGCCGGCACCTAGGGAAACCTACCAAACCTGTGCATTTCTGAAAACTAGAGACCTAGGGGAATCCAAAGAGGGGTGACTTGTGGGGCTCGGACCAGGTTCTGTTATCCAGAATCTTTTGCAAACCTCAAAATTTGGCTAAAAAAACACATGTTCCTCACATTTCTGTGGCAGAAAGTTCTGGAATCAGAGAGGAGCCACAAATTTCCTTCCACCCAGCGTTCCTCCAAGTCTCCCGATAAAAATGATACCTCACTTGTGTGGGTAGGCCTAGCGCCCGCTACAGGAAACGCCCCAAAGCGCAACGTGGACACATCCACATTTTTGGAAGAAAACAGAGGTGTTTTTTGCGAAGTGCCTCCCTGTAGATTTTGGCCTCTAGCTCAGCCGGCACCTAGGGAAACCTACCAAACCTGTGCATTTCTGAAAACTAGAGACCTAGGGGAATCCAAGGAGGGGTGACTTGCGGGGCTCGGACCAGGTTCTGTTACCCAGAAGCCTTTGCAAACCTCAAAATTTGGCTAAAAAAACACATGTTCCTCACATTTCTGTGGCAGAAAGATCTGGAATCAGAGAGGAGCCACAAATTTCCTTCCACCCAGCGTTCCTCCAAGTCTCCCGATAAAAATGATACCTCACTTGTGTGGGTAGGCCTAGCGCCCGCGACAGGAAACGCCCCAAAGCTCAACGTGGACACATCCAAATTTTTGGAAGAAAACAGAGGTGTTTTTTGTGAAGTGCCTACCTGTAGATTTTGGCCTCTAGCTCAGCCGGCACCTAGGGAAACCTACCAAACCTGTGCATTTCTGAAAACTAGAGACCTAGGGGAATCCAAGATGGGGTGACTTGTGGGGCTCGGACCAAGTTCTGTTACCCAGAATCCTTTGCAAACCTCAAAATTTGGCTAAAAAAACACATGTTCCTCACATTTCTGTGGCAGAAAGTTCTGGAATCAGAGAGGAGCCACAAATTTCCTTCCACTCAGCATTCCCCCAAGTCTCCCGATAAAAATGATAACTCACTTGTGTGGGTAGGCCTAGCGCCCGCGACAAGAAACGCTCCAAAGCGCAACGTGGAGACATCCAAATTTTTGGAAGAAAACAGAGGTGTTTTTTGCAAAGTGCCTACCTGTAGATTTTGGCCCCTAGCTCAGCCGGCACCTAGGGAAACCTACCAAACCTGTGCATTTCTGAAAACTAGAGACCTAGGGGAATCCAAAGAGTGGTGACTTGTGGGTCTCAGACCAGGTTCTGTTATCCAGAATCCTTTGCAAACCTCAAAATTTGGCTAAAAAAACACATGTTCCTCACATTTCTGTGGCAGAAAGTTCTGGAATCAGAGAGGAGCCACAAATTTCCTTCCACCCAGTGTTCCTCCAAGTCTCCCGATAAAAATGATACCTCACTTGTGTGGGTAGGCCTAGCGCCCGCGACAGGAAACGCCCCAAAGCGCAACGTGGACACATCCAAATTTTGTTAAGAAAACAGAGGTGTTTTTTGCGAAGTGACTACCTGTAGATTTTGGCCCCTAGCTCAGCCGGCACCTAGGGAAACCTACCAAACCTGTGCATTTCTGAAAACTAGAGACCTAGGGGAATCCAAAGAGGGGTGACTTGTGGGGCTCGGACCAGGTTCTGTTATCCAGAATCCTTTGCAAACCTCAAAATTTGGCTAAAAAAACACATGTTCCTCACATTTCTGTGGCAGAAAGTTCTGGAATCAGAGAGGAGCCACAAATTTCATTCCACCCAGCGTTCCTCCAAGTCTCCCGATAAAAATGATACCTCACTTGTGTGGGTAGGCCTAGCGCCCGCTACAGGAAACGCCCAAAAGCGCAACGTGGACACATCCAAATTTTTGGAAGAAAACAGAGGTGTTTTTTGCAAAGTGCCTACCTGTAGATTTTGGCCTCTAGCTCAGCCGGCACCTAGGGAAACCTACCAAACCTGTGCATTTCTGAAAACTAGAGACCTAGGGGAATCCAAGATGGGGTGACTTGTGGGGCTCGGACCAGGTTCTGTTACCCAGAATCCTTTGCAAACCTCAAAATGTGGCTAAAAAAACACATGTTCCTCACATTTCTGTGGAAGAAAGTTCTGGAATCAGAGAGGAGCCACAAATTTCCTTCCACTCAGCATTCCCCCAAGTCTCCCGATAAAAATGATACCTCACTTGGGTGGGTAGGACTAGCGCCCGCGACAGGAAACGCCCCAAAGCTCAACGTGGACACATCCAAATTTTTGGAAGAAAACAGAGGTGTTTTTTGTGAAGTGCCTACCTGTAGATTTTGGCCTCTAGCTCAGCCGGCACCTAGGGAAACCTACCAAACCTGTGCATTTCTGAAAACTAGAGACCTAGGGGAATCCAAGATGGGGTGACTTGTGGGGCTCGGACCAAGTTCTGTTACCCAGAATCCTTTGCAAACCTCAAAATTTGGCTAAAAAAACACATGTTCCTCACATTTCTGTGGCAGAAAGTTCTGGAATCAGAGAGGAGCCACAAATTTCCTTCCACTCAGCATTCCCCCAAGTCTCCCGATAAAAATGATAACTCACTTGTGTGGGTAGGCCTAGCGCCCGCGACAAGAAACGCTCCAAAGCGCAACGTGGAGACATCCAAATTTTTGGAAGAAAACAGAGGTGTTTTTTGCAAAGTGCCTACCTGTAGATTTTGGCCCCTAGCTCAGCCGGCACCTAGGGAAACCTACCAAACCTGTGCATTTCTGAAAACTAGAGACCTAGGGGAATCCAAAGAGTGGTGACTTGTGGGTCTCAGACCAGGTTCTGTTATCCAGAATCCTTTGCAAACCTCAAAATTTGGCTAAAAAAACACATGTTCCTCACATTTCTGTGGCAGAAAGTTCTGGAATCAGAGAGGAGCCACAAATTTCCTTCCACCCAGCGTTCCTCCAAGTCTCCCGATAAAAATGATACCTCACTTGTGTGGGTAGGCCTAGCGCCCGCGACAGGAAACGCCCCAAAGCGCAACGTGGACACATCCAAATTTTGTTAAGAAAACAGAGGTGTTTTTTGCGAAGTGACTACCTGTAGATTTTGGCCCCTAGCTCAGCCGGCACCTAGGGAAACCTACCAAACCTGTGCATTTCTGAAAACTAGAGACCTAGGGGAATCCAAAGAGGGGTGACTTGTGGGGCTCGGACCAGGTTCTGTTATCCAGAATCCTTTGCAAACCTCAAAATTTGGCTAAAAAAACACATGTTCCTCACATTTCTGTGGCAGAAAGTTCTGGAATCAGAGAGGAGCCACAAATTTCCTTCCACCCAGCGTTCCTCCAAGTCTCCCGATAAAAATGATACCTCACTTGTGTGGGTAGGCCTAGCGCCCGCTACAGGAAACGCCCAAAAGCGCAACGTGGACACATCCAAATTTTTGGAAGAAAACAGAGGTGTTTTTTGCGAAGTGCCTACCTGTAGATTTTGGCCTCTAGCTCAGCCGGCACCTAGGGAAACCTACCAAACCTGTGCATTTCTGAAAACTAGAGACCTAGGGGAATCCAAGATGGGGTGACTTGTGGGGCTCGGACCAGGTTCTGTTACCCAGAATCCTTTGCAAACCTCAAAATTTGGCTAAAAAAACACATGTTCCTCACATTTCTGTGGCAGAAAGTTCTGGAATCAGAGAGGAGCCACAAATTTCCTTCCACCCAGCGTTCCTCCAAGTCTCCCGATAAAAATGATACCTCACTTGTGTGGGTAGGCCTAGCGCCCGCTACAGGAAACGCCCCAAAGCGCAACGTGGACACATCCACATTTTTGGAAGAAAACAGAGGTGTTTTTTGCGAAGTGCCTCCCTGTAGATTTTGGCCTCTAGCTCAGCCGGCACCTAGGGAAACCTACCAAACCTGTGCATTTCTGAAAACTAGAGACCTAGGGGAATCCAAGGAGGGGTGACTTGCGGGGCTCGGACCAGGTTCTGTTACCCAGAAGCCTTTGCAAACCTCAAAATTTGGCTAAAAAAACACATGTTCCTCACATTTCTGTGGCAGAAAGTTCTGGAATCAGAGAGGAGCCACAAATTTCCTTCCACCCAGCGTTCCTCCAAGTCTCCCGATAAAAATGATACCTCACTTGTGTGGGTAGGCCTAGCGCCCGCGACAGGAAACGCCCCAAAGCTCAACGTGGACACATCCAAATTTTTGGAAGAAAACAGAGGTGTTTTTTGTGAAGTGCCTACCTGTAGATTTTGGCCTCTAGCTCAGCCGGCACCTAGGGAAACCTACCAAACCTGTGCATTTCTGAAAACTAGAGACCTAGGGGAATCCAAGATGGGGTGACTTGTGGGGCTCGGACCAAGTTCTGTTACCCAGAATCCTTTGCAAACCTCAAAATTTGGCTAAAAAAACACATGTTCCATACATTTCTGTGGCAGAAAGTTCTGGAATCAGAGAGGAGCCACAAATTTCCTTCCACTCAGCATTCCCCCAAGTCTCCCGATAAAAATGATAACTCACTTGTGTGGGTAGGCCTAGCGCCCGCGACAAGAAACGCTCCAAAGCGCAACGTGGAGACATCCAAATTTTTGGAAGAAAACAGAGGTGTTTTTTGCAAAGTGCCTACCTGTAGATTTTGGCCCCTAGCTCAGCCGGCACCTAGGGAAACCTACCAAACCTGTGCATTTCTGAAAACTAGAGACCTAGGGGAATCCAAAGAGTGGTGACTTGTGGGTCTCGGACCAGGTTCTGTTATCCAGAATCCTTTGCAAACCTCAAAATTTTGCTAAAAAAACACATGTTCCTCACATTTCTGTGGCAGAAAGTTCTGGAATCAGAGAGGAGCCACAAATTTCCTTCCACCCAGCGTTCCTCCAAGTCTCCCGATAAAAATGATACCTCACTTGTGTGGGTAGGCCTAGCGCCCGCTACAGGAAACGCCCCAAAGCGCAACGTAGACTCATCCACATTTTTGGAAGAAACAGAGGTGTTTTTTGTGAAGTGCCTACCTGTTGATTTTGGCCTCTAGCTCAGCCGGCACCTAGTGAAACCTACCAAACCTGTGCATTTCTGAAAACTAGAGACCTAGGGGAATCTAAGATGGGGTGACTTGTGGGGCTCGGACCAGGTTCTGTTACCCAGAATCCTTTGCAAACCTCAAAATTTGGCTAAAAAAACACATGTTCCTCACATTTCTGTGGCAGAAAGTTCTGGAATCAGAGAGGAGCCACAAATTTCCTTCCACTCAGCATTCCCCCAAGTCTCCCGATAAAAATGATAACTCACTTGTGTGGGTAGGCCTAGCGCCCGCGACAAGAAACGCCCCAAAGCGCAACGTGGACTCATCCACATTTTTGGAAGAAAACAGAGGTGTTTTTTGCGAAGTGCCTACCTGTAGATTTTGGCCTCTAGCTCAGCCGGCACCTAGGGAAACCTACCAAACCTGTGCATTTCTGAAAACTAGAGACCTAGGGGAATCGAAGATGGGGTGACTTGTGGGGCTCGGACCAGGTTCTGTTACCCAGAATCCTTTGCAAACCTCAAAATTTGGCTAAAAAAACACATGTTCCTCACATTTCTGTGGCAGAAAGTTCTGGAATCAGAGAGGAGCCACAAATTTCCTTCCACTCAGCATTCCCCCAAGTCTCCCGATAAAAATGATACCTCACTTGGGTGGGTAGGCCTAGCGCCCGCGACAGGAAACGCTCCAAAGCGCAACGTGGACACATCCAAATTTTGGGAAGAAAACAGAGGTGTTTTTTGCGAAGTGCCTACCTGTAGATTTTGGCCCCTAGCTCAGCCGGCACCTAGGGAAACCTACCAAACCTGTGCATTTCTGAAAACTAGAGACCTAGGGGAATCCAAAGAGGGGTGACTTGTGGGGCTCGGACCAGGTTCTGTTATCCAGAATCCTTTGCAAACCTCAAAATTTGGCTAAAAAAACACATGTTCCTCACATTTCTGTGGCAGAAAGTTCTGGAATCAGAGAGGAGCAACAAATTTCCTTCCACCCAGCGTTCCTCCAAGTCTACCGATAAAAATGATACCTCACTTGTGTGGGTAGGCCTAGCGCCCGCTACAGGAAACGCCCCAAAGCGCAACGTGGACTCATCCACATTTTTGGAAGAAAACAGAGGTGTTTTTTGTGAAGTGCCTACCTGTAGATTTTGGCCTCTAGCTCAGCCGGCACCTAGGGAAACCTACCAAACCTGTGCATTTCTGAAAACTAGAGACCTAGGGGAATCTAAGATGGGGTGACTTGTGGGGCTCGGACCAGGTTCTGTTACCCAGAATCCTTTGCAAACCTCAAAATTTGGCTAAAAAAACACATGTTCCTCACATTTCTGTGGCAGAAAGTTCTGGAATCAGAGAGGAGCCACAAATTTCCTTCCACTCAGCATTCCCCCAAGTCTCCCGATAAAAATGATAACTCACTTGTGTGGGTAGGCCTAGCGCCCGCGACAAGAAACGCCCCAAAGCGCAACGTGGACTCATCCACATTTTTGGAAGAAAACAGAGGTGTTTTTTGCGAAGTGCCTACCTGTAGATTTTGGCCTCTAGCTCAGCCGGCACCTAGGGAAACCTACCAAACCTGTGCATTTCTGAAAACTAGAGACCTAGGGGAATCGAAGATGGGGTGACTTGTGGGGCTCGGACCAGGTTCTGTTACCCAGAATCCTTTGCAAACCTCAAAATTTGGCTAAAAAAACACATGTTCCTCACATTTCTGTGGCAGAAAGTTCTGGAATCAGAGAGGAGCCACAAATTTCCTTCCACTCAGCATTCCCCCAAGTCTCCCGATAAAAATGATACCTCACTTGTGTGGGTAGGCCTAGCGCCCGCGACAGGAAACGCTCCAAAGCGCAACGTGGACACATCCAAATTTTGGGAAGAAAACAGAGGTGTTTTTTGCGAAGTGCCTACCTGTAGATTTTGGCCCCTAGCTCAGCCGGCACCTAGGGAAACCTACCAAACCTGTGCATTTCTGAAAACTAGAGACCTAGGGGAATCCAAAGAGGGGTGACTTGTGGGGCTCGGACCAGGTTCTGTTATCCAGAATCCTTTGCAAACCTCAAAATTTGGCTAAAAAAACACATGTTCCTCACATTTCTGTGGCAGAAAGTTCTGGAATCAGAGAGGAGCAACAAATTTCCTTCCACCCAGCGTTCCTCCAAGTCTACCGATAAAAATGATACCTCACTTGTGTGGGTAGGCCTAGCGCCCGCTACAGGAAACGCCCCAAAGCGCAACGTGGACACATCCACATTTTTGGAAGAAAACAGAGGTGTTTTTTGCGAAGTGCCTCCCTGTAGATTTTGGCCTCTAGCTCAGCCGGCACCTAGGGAAACCTACCAAACCTGTGCATTTCTGAAAACTAGAGACCTAGGGGAATCCAAGGAGGGGTGACTTGCGGGGCTCGGAACAGGTTCTGTTACCCAGAAGCCTTTGCAAACCTCAAAATTTGGCTAAAAAAACACATGTTCCTCACATTTCTGTGGCAGAAAGTTCTGGAATCAGAGAGGAGCCACAAATTTCCTTCCACTCAGCATTCCCCCAAGTCTCCCGATAAAAATGATACCTCACTTGTGTGGGTAGGCCTAGCGCCCGCGACAGGAAACGCCCCAAAGCGCAACGTGGACACATCCAAATTTTTGGAAGAAAACAGAGGTGTTTTTTGCGAAGTGCCTACCTGTAGATTTTGGCCTCTAGCTCAGCCGGCACCTAGGGAAACCTACCAAACCTGTGCATTTCTGAAAACTAGAGACCTAGGGGAATCCAAAGAGGGGTGACTTGTGGGGCTCGGACCAGGTTCTGTTACCCAGAATCCTTTGCAAACCTCAAAATTTGGCTAAAAAAACACATGTTCCTCACATTTCTGTGGCAGAAAGTTCTGGAATCAGAGAGGAGCCACAAATTTCCTTCCACCCAGCGTTCCTCCAAGTCTCCCGATAAAAATGATACCTCACTTGTGTGGGTAGGCCTAGCGCCCGTGACAGGAAACGCCCCAAAGCTCAACGTGGACACATCCACATTTTTGGAAGAAAACAGAGGTGTTTTTTGCGAAGTGCCTCCCTGTAGATTTTGGCCTCTAGCTCAGCCGGCACCTAGGGAAACCTACCAAACCTGTGCATTTCTGAAAACTAGAGACCTAGGGGAATCCAAGGAGGGGTGACTTGCGGGGCTCGGACCAGGTTCTGTTACCCAGAAGCCTTTGCAAACCTCAACATTTGGCTAAAAAAACACATGTTCCTCACATTTCTGTGGCAGAAAGTTCTGGAATCTGAGAGGAGCCACGAATTTCCTTCCACCCAGCGTTCCTCTAAGTCTCCCGATAAAAATGATACCTCACTTGTGTGGGTAGGCCTAGCGCCCGCTACAGGAAACGCCCCAAAGCGCAACGTGGACTCATCCACATTTTTGGAAGAAAACAGAGGTGTTTTTTTGCGAAGTGCCTACCTGTAGATTTTGGCCTCTAGCTCAGCCGGCACCTAGGGAAACCTACCAAACCTGTGCATTTCTGAAAACTAGAGACCTAGGGGAATCCAAGATGGGGTGACTTGTGGGGCTCGGACCAGGTTCTGTTACCCAGAATCCTTTGCAAACCTCAAAATTTTTCTAAAAAAACACATGTTCCTCACATTTCTGTGGCAGAAAGTTCTGGAATCAGAGAGGAGCCACAAATTTCCTTCCACTCAGCATTCCCCCAAGTCTCCCGATAAAAATGATACCTCACTTGGGTGGGTAGGCCTAGCGCCCGCGACAGGAAACGCCCCAAAGTGCAACGTGGACACATCCAAATTTTTGGAAGAAAACAGAGGTGTTTTTTGCGAAGTGCCTACCTGTAGATTTTGGCCCCTAGCTCAGCCGGCACCTAGGGAAACCTACCAAACCTGTGCATTTCTGAAAACTAGAGACCTAGGGGAATCCAAAGAGGGGTGACTTGTGGGGCTCGGACCAGGTTCTGTTATCCAGAATCCTTTGCAAACCTCAAAATTTGGCTAAAAAAACACATGTTCCTCACATTTCTGTGGCAGAAAGTTCTGGAATCAGAGAGGAGCCACAAATTTCCTTCCACCCAGCGTTCCTCCAAGTCTCCCGATAAAAATGATACCTCACTTGTGTGGGTAGGCCTAGCGCCCGCTACAGGGAACGCCCCAAAGCGCAACGTGGACACATCCACATTTTTGGAAGAAAACAGAGGTGTTTTTTGCGAAGTGCCTCCCTGTAGATTTTGGCCTCTAGCTCAGCCGGCACCTAGGGAAACCTACCAAACCTGTGCATTTCTGAAAACTAGAGACCTAGGGGAATCCAAGGAGGGGTGACTTGCGGGGCTCGGACCAGTTTCTGTTACCCAGAAGCCTTTGCAAACCTCAAAATTTGGCTAAAAAAACACATGTTCCTCACATTTCTGTGGCAGAAAGTTCTGGAATCAGAGAGGAGCCACAAATTTCCTTCCACCCAGCGTTCCTCCAAGTCTCCCGATAAAAATGATACCTCACTTGTGTGGGTAGGCCTAGCGCCCGCGACAGGAAACGCCCCAAAGCTCAACGTGGACACATCCAAATTTTTGGAAGAAAACAGAGGTGTTTTTTGCAAAGTGCCTCCCTGTAGATTTT
Organism: Pleurodeles waltl; assembly: GCF_031143425.1. Taxonomy (NCBI): domain Eukaryota; kingdom Metazoa; phylum Chordata; class Amphibia; order Caudata; family Salamandridae; genus Pleurodeles; species Pleurodeles waltl. Next base: position 35,718 of record NW_027150179.1, on the reverse strand, counting down.
GGCCTCTAGCTCAGCCGGCACCTAGGGAAACCTACCAAACCTGTGCATTTCTGAAACCTAGAGACCTAGGGGAATCCAAGGAGGGGTGACTTGCGGGGCTCGGACCAGGTTCTGTTACTCAGAATCCTTTGCAAACCTCAAAATTTGGCTAAAAAAACACATGTTCCTCACATTTCTGTGGCAGAAAGTTCTGGAATCAGAGAGGAGCCACAAATTTCCTTCCACTCAGCATTCCCCCAAGTCTCCCGATAAAAATGATAACTCACTTGTGTGGGTAGGCCTAGCGCCCGCGACAAGAAACGCCCCAAAGCGCAACGTGGACACATCCAAATTTTTGGAAGAAAACAGAGGTGTTTTTTGCAAAGTGCCTACCTGTAGATTTTGGCCCCTAGGTCAGCCGGCACCTAGGGAAACCTACCAAACCTGTGCATTTCTGAAAACTAGAGACCTAGGGGAATCCAAAGAGTGGTGACTTGTGGGTCTCGGACCAGGTTCTGTTATCCAGAATCCTTTGCAAACCTCAAAATTTGGCTTAAAAAACACATGTTCCTCACATTTCTGTGGCAGAAAGTTCTGGAATCAGAGAGGAGCCACAAATTTCCTTCCACCCAGCGTTCCTCCAAGTCTCCCGATAAAAATGATACCTCACTTGTGTGGGTAGGCCTAGCGCCCGCGACAGGAAACGCCCCAAAGCGCAACGTGGACACATCCAAATTTTGTTAAGAAAACAGAGGTGTTTTTTGCGAAGTGACTACCTGTAGATTTTGGCCCCTAGCTCAGCCGGCACCTAGGGAAACCTACCAAACCTGTGCATTTCTGAAAACTAGAGACCTAGGGGAATCCAAAGAGGGGTGACTTGTGGGGCTCGGACCAGGTTCTGTTATCCAGAATCCTTTGCAAACCTCAAAATTTGGCTAAAAAAACACATGTTCCTCACATTTCTGTGGCAGAAAGTTCTGGAATCAGAGAGGAGCCACAAATTTCCTTCCACCCAGCGTTCCTCCAAGTCTCCCGATAAAAATGATACCTCTCTTGTGTGGGTAGGCCTAGCGCCCGCTACAGGAAACGCCCAAAAGCGCAACGTGGACACATCCAAATTTTTGGAAGAAAACAGAGGTGTTTTTTGCGAAGTGCCTACCTGTAGATTTTGGCCTCTAGCTCAGCCGGCACCTAGGGAAACCTACCAAACCTGTGCATTTCTGAAAACTAGAGACCTAGGGGAATCCAAGATGGGGTGACTTGTGGGGCTCGGACCAGGTTCTGTTACCCAGAATCCTTTGCAAACCTCAAAATGTGGCTAAAAAAACACATGTTCCTCACATTTCTGTGGAAGAAAGTTCTGGAATCAGAGAGGAGCCACAAATTTCCTTCCACTCAGCATTCCCCCAAGTCTCCCGATAAAAATGATACCTCACTTGGGTGGGTAGGACTAGCGCCCGCGACAGGAAACGCCCCAAAGCGCAACGTGGACACATCCAAATTTTTGGAAGAAAACAGAGGTGTTTTTTGCGAAGTGCCTACCTGTAGATTTTGGCCCCTAGCTCAGCCGGCACCTAGGGAAACCTACCAAACCTGTGCATTTCTGAAAACTAGAGACCTAGGGGAATCCAAAGAGGGGTGACTTGTGGGGCTCGGACCAGGTTCTGTTATCCAGAATCTTTTGCAAACCTCAAAATTTGGCTAAAAAAACACATGTTCCTCACATTTCTGTGGCAGAAAGTTCTGGAATCAGAGAGGAGCCACAAATTTCCTTCCACCCAGCGTTCCTCCAAGTCTCCCGATAAAAATGATACCTCACTTGTGTGGGTAGGCCTAGCGCCCGCTACAGGAAACGCCCCAAAGCGCAACGTGGACACATCCACATTTTTGGAAGAAAACAGAGGTGTTTTTTGCGAAGTGCCTCCCTGTAGATTTTGGCCTCTAGCTCAGCCGGCACCTAGGGAAACCTACCAAACCTGTGCATTTCTGAAAACTAGAGACCTAGGGGAATCCAAGGAGGGGTGACTTGCGGGGCTCGGACCAGGTTCTGTTACCCAGAAGCCTTTGCAAACCTCAAAATTTGGCTAAAAAAACACATGTTCCTCACATTTCTGTGGCAGAAAGTTCTGGAATCAGAGAGGAGCCACAAATTTCCTTCCACCCAGCGTTCCTCCAAGTCTCCCGATAAAAATGATACCTCACTTGTGTGGGTAGGCCTAGCGCCCGCGACAGGAAACGCCCCAAAGCTCAACGTGGACACATCCAAATTTTTGGAAGAAAACAGAGGTGTTTTTTGTGAAGTGCCTACCTGTAGATTTTGGCCTCTAGCTCAGCCGGCACCTAGGGAAACCTACCAAACCTGTGCATTTCTGAAAACTAGAGACCTAGGGGAATCCAAGATGGGGTGACTTGTGGGGCTCGGACCAAGTTCTGTTACCCAGAATCCTTTGCAAACCTCAAAATTTGGCTAAAAAAACACATGTTCCTCACATTTCTGTGGCAGAAAGTTCTGGAATCAGAGAGGAGCCACAAATTTCCTTCCACTCAGCATTCCCCCAAGTCTCCCGATAAAAATGATAACTCACTTGTGTGGGTAGGCCTAGCGCCCGCGACAAGAAACGCTCCAAAGCGCAACGTGGAGACATCCAAATTTTTGGAAGAAAACAGAGGTGTTTTTTGCAAAGTGCCTACCTGTAGATTTTGGCCCCTAGCTCAGCCGGCACCTAGGGAAACCTACCAAACCTGTGCATTTCTGAAAACTAGAGACCTAGGGGAATCCAAAGAGTGGTGACTTGTGGGTCTCGGACCAGGTTCTGTTATCCAGAATCCTTTGCAAACCTCAAAATTTGGCTAAAAAAACACATGTTCCTCACATTTCTGTGGCAGAAAGTTCTGGAATCAGAGAGGAGCCACAAATTTCCTTCCACCCAGCGTTCCTCCAAGTCTCCCGATAAAAATGATACCTCACTTGTGTGGGTAGGCCTAGCGCCCGCTACAGGAAACGCCCCAAAGCGCAACGTGGACTCATCCACATTTTTGGAAGAAAACAGAGGTGTTTTTTGTGAAGTGCCTACCTGTAGATTTTGGCCTCTAGCTCAGCCGGCACCTAGGGAAACCTACCAAACCTGTGCATTTCTGAAAACTAGAGACCTAGGGGAATCTAAGATGGGGTGACTTGTGGGGCTCGGACCAGGTTCTGTTACCCAGAATCCTTTGCAAACCTCAAAATTTGGCTAAAAAAACACATGTTCCTCACATTTTTGTGGCAGAAAGTTCTGGAATCAGAGAGGAGCCACAAATTTCCTTCCACTCAGCATTCCCCCAAGTCTCCCGATAAAAATGATAACTCACTTGTGTGGGTAGGCCTAGCGCCCGCGACAAGAAACGCCCCAAAGCGCAACGTGGACTCATCCACATTTTTGGAAGAAAACATAGGTGTTTTTTGCGAAGTGCCTACCTGTAGATTTTGGCCTCTAGCTCAGCCGGCACCTAGGGAAACCTACCAAACCTGTGCATTTCTGAAAACTAGAGACCTAGGGGAATCGAAGATGGGGTGACTTGTGGGGCTCGGACCAGGTTCTGTTACCCAGAATCCTTTGCAAACCTCAAAATTTGGCTAAAAAAACACATGTTCCTCACATTTCTGTGGCAGAAAGTTCTGGAATCAGAGAGGAGCCACAAATTTCCTTCCACTCAGCATTCCCCCAAGTCTCCCGATAAAAATGATACCTCACTTGGGTGGGTAGGCCTAGCGCCCGCGACAGGAAACGCTCCAAAGCGCAACGTGGACACATCCAAATTTTGGGAAGAAAACAGAGGTGTTTTTTGCGAAGTGCCTACCTGTAGATTTTGGCCCCTAGCTCAGCCGGCACCTAGGGAAACCTACCAAACCTGTGCATTTCTGAAAACTAGAGACCTAGGGGAATCCAAAGAGGGGTGACTTGTGGGGCTCGGACCAGGTTCTGTTATCCAGAATCCTTTGCAAACCTCAAAATTTGGCTAAAAAAACACATGTTCCTCACATTTCTGTGGCAGAAAGTTCTGGAATCAGAGAGGAGCAACAAATTTCCTTCCACCCAGCGTTCCTCCAAGTCTACCGATAAAAATGATACCTCACTTGTGTGGGTAGGCCTAGCGCCCGCTACAGGAAACGCCCCAAAGCGCAACGTGGACTCATCCACATTTTTGGAAGAAAACAGAGGTGTTTTTTGTGAAGTGCCTACCTGTAGATTTTGGCCTCTAGCTCAGCCGGCACCTAGGGAAACCTACCAAACCTGTGCATTTCTGAAAACTAGAGACCTAGGGGAATCTAAGATGGGGTGACTTGTGGGGCTCGGACCAGGTTCTGTTACCCAGAATCCTTTGCAAACCTCAAAATTTGGCAAAAAAAACACATGTTCCTCACATTTCTGTGGCAGAAAGTTCTGGAATCAGAGAGGAGCCACAAATTTCCTTCCACTCAGCATTCCCCCAAGTCTCCCGATAAAAATGATAACTCACTTGTGTGGGTAGGCCTAGCGCCCGCGACAAGAAACGCCCCAAAGCGCAACGTGGACTCATCCACATTTTTGGAAGAAAACAGAGGTGTTTTTTGCGAAGTGCCTACCTGTAGATTTTGGCCTCTAGCTCAGCCGGCACCTAGGGAAACCTACCAAACCTGTGCATTTCTGAAATCTAGAGACCTAGGGGAATCGAAGATGGGGTGACTTGCGGGGCTCGGACCAGGTTCTGTTACCCAGAAGCCTTTGCAAACCTCAAAATTTGGCTAAAAAAACACATGTTCCTCACATTTCTGTGGCAGAAAGTTCTGGAATCAGAGAGGAGCCACAAATTTCCTTCCACTCAGCATTCCCCCAAGAATCCCGATAAAAATGATACCTCACTTGGGTGGGTAGGCCTAGCGCCCACGACAGGAAACGCTCCAAAGCGCAACGTGGACACATCCAAATTTTGGGAAGAAAACAGAGGTGTTTTTTGCGAAGTGCCTACCTGTAGATTTTGGCCCCTAGCTCAGCCGGCACCTAGGGAAACCTACCAAACCTGTGCATTTCTGAAAACTAGAGACCTAGGGGAATCCAAAGAGGGGTGACTTGTGGGGCTCGGACCAGGTTCTGTTATCCAGAATCCTTTGCAAACCTCAAAATTTGGCTAAAAAAACACATGTTCCTCACATTTCTGTGGCAGAAAGTTCTGGAATCAGAGAGGAGCAACAAATTTCCTTCCACCCAGCGTTCCTCCAAGTCTACCGATAAAAATGATACCTCACTTGTGTGGGTAGGCCTAGCGCCCGCTACAGGAAACGCCCCAAAGCGCAACGTGGACTCATCCACATTTTTGGAAGAAAACAGAGGTGTTTTTTGTGAAGTGCCTACCTGTAGATTTTGGCCTCTAGCTCAGCCGGCACCTAGGGAAACCTACCAAACCTGTGCATTTCTGAAAACTAGAGACCTAGGGGAATCTAAGATGGGGTGACTTGTGGGGCTCGGACCAGGTTCTGTTACCCAGAATCGTTTGCAAACCTCAAAATTTGGCAAAAAAAACACATGTTCCTCACATTTCTGTGGCAGAAAGTTCTGGAATCAGAGAGGAGCCACAAATTTCCTTCCACTCAGCATTCCCCCAAGTCTCCCGATAAAAATGATAACTCACTTGTGTGGGTAGGCCTAGCGCCCGCGACAAGAAACGCCCCAAAGCGCAACGTGGACTCATCCACATTTTTGGAAGAAAACAGAGGTGTTTTTTGCGAAGTGCCTACCTGTAGATTTTGGCCTCTAGCTCAGCCGGCACCTAGGGAAACCTACCAAACCTGTGCATTTCTGAAAACTAGAGACCTAGGGGAATCGAAGATGGGGTGACTTGTGGGGCTCGGACCAGGTTCTGTTACCCAGAATCCTTTGCAAACCTCAAAATTTGGCTAAAAAAACACATGTTCCTCACATTTCTGTGGCAGAAAGTTCTGGAATCAGAGAGGAGCCACAAATTTCCTTCCACTCAGCATTCCCCCAAGTCTCCCGATAAAAATGATACCTCACTTGGGTGGGTAGGCCTAGCGCCCGCGACAGGAAACGCTCCAAAGCGCAACGTGGACACATCCAAATTTTGGGAAGAAAACAGAGGTGTTTTTTGCGAAGTGCCTACCTGTAGATTTTGGCCCCTAGCTCAGCCGGCACCTAGGGAAACCTACCAAACCTGTGCATTTCTGAAAACTAGAGACCTAGGGGAATCCAAAGAGGGGTGACTTGTGGGGCTCGGACCAGGTTCTGTTATCCAGAATCCTTTGCAAACCTCAAAATTTGGCTAAAAAAACACATGTTCCTCACATTTCTGTGGCAGAAAGTTCTGGAATCAGAGAGGAGCAACAAATTTCCTTCCACCCAGCGTTCCTCCAAGTCTACCGATAAAAATGATACCTCACTTGTGTGGGTAGGCCTAGCGCCCGCTACAGGAAACGCCCCAAAGCGCAACGTGGACACATCCACATTTTTGGAAGAAAACAGAGGTGTTTTTTGCGAAGTGCCTCCCTGTAGATTTTGGCCTCTAGCTCAGCCGGCACCTAGGGAAACCTACCAAACCTGTGCATTTCTGAAAACTAGAGACCTAGGGGAATCCAAGGAGGGGTGACTTGCGGGGCTCGGACCAGGTTCTGTTACCCAGAAGCCTTTGCAAACCTCAAAATTTGGCTAAAAAAACACATGTTCCTCACATTTCTGTGGCAGAAAGTTCTGGAATCAGAGAGGAGCCACAAATTTCCTTCCACTCAGCATTCCCCCAAGTCTCCCGATAAAAATGATACCTCACTTGTGTGGGTAGGCCTAGCGCCCGCGACAGGAAACGCCCCAAAGCGCAACGTGGACACATCCAAATTTTTGGAAGAAAACAGAGGTGTTTTTTGCGAAGTGCCTACCTGTAGATTTTGGCCTCTAGCTCAGCCGGCACCTAGGGAAACCTACCAAACCTGTGCCTTTCTGAAAACTAGAGACCTAGGGGAATCCAAAGAGGGGTGACTTGTGGGGCTCGGACCAGGTTCTGTTACCCAGAATCCTTTGCAAACCTCAAAATTTGGCTAAAAAAACACATGTTCCTCACATTTCTGTGGCAGAAAGTTCTGGAATCAGAGAGGAGCCAAAAATTTCCTTCCACCCAGCGTTCCTCCAAGTCTCCCGATAAAAATGATACCTCACTTGTGTGGGTAGGCCTAGCGCCCGTGACAGGAAACGCCCCAAAGCTCAACGTGGACACATCCACATTTTTGGAAGAAAACAGAGGTGTTTTTTGCGAAGTGCCTCCCTGTAGATTTTGGCCTCTAGCTCAGCCGGCACCTAGGGAAACCTACCAAACCTGTGCATTTCTGAAAACTAGAGACCTAGGGGAATCCAAGGAGGGGTGACTTGCGGGGCTCGGACCAGGTTCTGTTACCCAGAAGCCTTTGCAAACCTCAACATTTGGCTAAAAAAACACATGTTCCTCACATTTCTGTGGCAGAAAGTTCTGGAATCTGAGAGGAGCCACGAATTTCCTTCCACCCAGCGTTCCTCTAAGTCTCCCGATAAAAATGATACCTCACTTGTGTGGGTAGGCCTAGCGCCCGCTACAGGAAACGCCCCAAAGCGCAACGTGGACTCATCCACATTTTTGGAAGAAAACAGAGGTGTTTTTTTGCGAAGTGCCTACCTGTAGATTTTGGCCTCTAGCTCAGCCGGCACCTAGGGAAACCTACCAAACCTGTGCATTTCTGAAAACTAGAGACCTAGGGGAATCCAAGATGGGGTGACTTGTGGGGCTCGGACCAGGTTCTGTTACCCAGAATCCTTTGCAAACCTCCAAATTTTTCTAAAAAAACACATGTTCCTCACATTTCTGTGGCAGAAAGTTCTGGAATCAGAGAGGAGCCACAAATTTCCTTCCACTCAGCATTCCCCCAAGTCTCCCGATAAAAATGATACCTCACTTGGGTGGGTAGGCCTAGCGCCCGCGACAGGAAACGCCCCAAAGTGCAACGTGGACACATCCAAATTTTTGGAAGAAAACAGAGGTGTTTTTTGCGAAGTGCCTACCTGTAGATTTTGGCCCCTAGCTCAGCCGGCACCTAGGGAAACCTACCAAACCTGTGCATTTCTGAAAACTAGAGACCTAGGGGAATCCAAAGAGGGGTGACTTGTGGGGCTCGGACCAGGTTCTGTTATCCAGAATCCTTTGCAAACCTCAAAATTTGGCTAAAAAAACACATGTTCCTCACATTTCTGTGGCAGAAAGTTCTGGAATCAGAGAGGAGCCACAAATTTCCTTCCACCCAGCGTTCCTCCAAGTCTCCCGATAAAAATGATACCTCACTTGTGTGGGTAGGCCTAGCGCCCGCTACAGGAAACGCCCCAAAGCGCAACGTGGACACATCCACATTTTTGGAAGAAAACAGAGGTGTTTTTTGCGAAGTGCCTCCCTGTAGATTTTGGCCTCTAGCTCAGCCGGCACCTAGGGAAACCTACCAAACCTGTGCATTTCTGAAAACTAGAGACCTAGGGGAATCCAAGGAGGGGTGACTTGCGGGGCTCGGACCAGTTTCTGTTACCCAGAAGCCTTTGCAAACCTCAAAATTTGGCTAAAAAAACACATGTTCCTCACATTTCTGTGGCAGAAAGTTCTGGAATCAGAGAGGAGCCACAAATTTCCTTCCACCCAGCGTTCCTCCAAGTCTCCCGATAAAAATGATACCTCACTTGTGTGGGTAGGCCTAGCGCCCGCGACAGGAAACGCCCCAAAGCTCAACGTGGACACATCCAAATTTTTGGAAGAAAACAGAGGTGTTTTTTGCAAAGTGCCTCCCTGTAGATTTTGGCCTCTAGCTCAGCCGGCACCTAGGGAAACCTACCAAACCTGTGCATTTCTGAAACCTAGAGACCTAGGGGAATCCAAGGAGGGGTGACTTGCGGGGCTCGGACCAGGTTCTGTTACTCAGAAGCCTTTGCAAACCTCAAAATTTGGCTAAAAAAACACATGTTCCTCACATTTCTGTGGCAGAAAGTTCTGGAATCTGAGAGGAGCCACAAATTTCCTTCCACCCAGCGTTCCTCCAAGTCTCCCGATAAAAATGATACCTCACTTGTGTGGGTAGGCCTAGCGCCCGCTACAGGAAACGCCCCAAAGCGCAACGTGGACTCATCCACATTTTTGGAAGAAAACAGAGGTGTTTTTTGTGAAGTGCCTACCTGTAGATTTTGGCCTCTAGCTCAGCCGGCACCTAGGGAAACCTACCAAACCTGTGCATTTCTGAAAACTAGAGACCTAGGGGAATCCAAGATGGGGTGACTTGTGGGGCTCGGACCAGGTTCTGTTACCCAGAATCCTTTGCAAACCTCAAAATTTGGCTAAAAAAACACATGTTCCTCACATTTCTGTGGCAGAAAGTTCTGGAATCAGAGAGGAGCCACAAATTTCCTTCCACTCAGCATTCCCCCAAGTCTCCCGATAAAAATGATAACTCACTTGTGTGGGTAGGCCTAGCGCCCGCGACAAGAAACGCCCCAAAGCGCAACGTGGACACATCCAAATTTTTGGAAGAAAACAGAGGGGTTTTTTGCAAAGTGCCTACCTGTAGATTTTGGCCCCTAGCTCAGCCGGCACCTAGGGAAACCTACCAAACCTGTGCATTTCTGAAAACTAGAGACCTAGGGGAATCGAAAGAGTGGTGACTTGTGGGGCTCGGACCAGGTTCTGTTATCCAGAATCCTTTGCAAACCTCAAAATTTGGCTAAAAAAACACATGTTCCTCACATTTCTGTGGCAGAAAGTTCTGGAATCAGAGAGGAGCCACAAATTTCCTTCCACCCAGCGTTCCTCCAAGTCTCCCGATAAAAATGATACCTCACTTGTGTGGGTAGGCCTAGCGCCCGCTACAGGAAACGCCCCAAAGCGCAACGTGGACTCATCCACATTTTTGGAAGAAAACAGAGGTGTTTTTTGCGAAGTGCCTACCTGTAGATTTTGGCCTCTAGCTCAGCCGGCACCTAGGGAAACCTACCAAACCTGTGCATTTCTGAAAACTAGAGACCTAGGGGAATCCAAGATGGGGTGACTTGTGGGGCTCGGACCAGGTTCTGTTACCCAGAATCCTTTGCAAACCTCAAAATTTGGCTAAAAAAACACATGTTCCTCACATTTCTGTGGCAGAAAGTTCTGGAATCAGAGAGGAGCCACAAATTTCCTTCCACTCAGCATTCCCCCAAGTCTCCCGATAAAAATGATACCTCACTTGGGTGGGTAGGCCTAGCGCCCGCGACAGGAAACGCCCCAAAGCGCAACGTGGACACATCCAAATTTTTGGAAGAAAACAGAGGTGTTTTTTGCGAAGTGCCTACCTGTAGATTTTGGCTCCTAGCTCAGCCGGCACCTAGGGAAACCTACCAAACCTGTGCATTTCTGAAAACTAGAGACCTAGGGGAATCCAAAGAGGGGTGACTTGTGGGGCTCGGACCAGGTTCTGTTATCCAGAATCCTTTGCAAACCTCAAAATTTGGCTAAAAAAACACATGTTCCTCACATTTCTGTGGCAGAAAGATCTGGAATCAGAGAGGAGCCACAAATTTCCTTCCACCCAGCGTTCCTCCAAGTCTCCCGATAAAAATGATACCTCACTTGTGTGGGTAGGCCTAGCGCCCGCTACAGGAAACGCCCCAAAGTGCAACGTGGACACATCCACATTTTTGGAAGAAAACAGAGGTGTTTTTTGCGAAGTGCCTCCCTGTAGATTTTGGCCTCTAGCTCAGCCGGCACCTAGGGAAACCTACCAAACCTGTGCATTTCTGAAAACTAGAGACCTAGGGGAATCCAAGGAGGGGTGACTTGCGGGGCTCGGACCAGGTTCTGTTACCCAGAAGCCTTTGCAAACCTCAAAATTTGGCTAAAAAAACACATGTTCCTCACATTTCTGTGGCAGAAAGTTCTGGAATCAGAGAGGAGCCACAAATTTCCTTCCACCCAGCGTTCCTCCAAGTCTCCCGATAAAAATGATACCTCACTTGTGTGGGGAGGCCTAGCGCCCTCGACAGGAAACGCCCCAAAGCGCAACGTGGACACATCCAAATTTTTGGAAGAAAACAGAGGTGTTTTTTGCGAAGTGCATACCTGTAGATTTTGGCCCCTAGCTCAGCCGGCACCTAGGGAAACCTACCAAACCTGTGCATTTCTGAAAACTAGAGACCTAGGGGAATCCAAAGAGGGGTGACTTGTGGGGCTCGGACCAGGTTCTGTTATCCAGAATCCTTTGCAAACCTCAAAATTTGGCTAAAAAAACACATGTTCCTCACATTTCTGTGGCAGAAAGATCTGGAATCAGAGAGGAGCCACAAATTTCCTTCCACCCAGCGTTCCTCCAAGTCTCCCGATAAAAATGATACCTCACTTGTGTGGGTAGGCCTAGCGCCCGCTACAGGAAACGCCCCAAAGCGCAACGTGGACACATCCACATTTTTGGAAGAAAACAGAGGTGTTTTTTGCGAAGTGCCTCCCTGTAGATTTTGGCCTCTAGCTCAGCCGGCACCTAGGGAAACCTACCAAACCTGTGCATTTCTGAAAACTAGAGACCTAGGGGAATCCAAGGAGGGGTGACTTGCGGGGCTCGGACCAGGTTCTGTTACCCAGAAGCCTTTGCAAACCTCAAAATTTGGCTAAAAAAACACATGTTCCTCACATTTCTGTGGCAGAAAGTTCTGGAATCAGAGAGGAGCCACAAATTTCCTTCCACCCAGCGTTCCTCCAAGTCTCCCGATAAAAATGATACCTCACTTGTGTGGGGAGGCCTAGCGCCCGCGACAGGAAATGCCCCAAAGCTCAACATGGACACATCCACATTTTTGGAAGAAAACAGAGGTGTTTTTTGCGAAGTGCCTCCCTGTAGATTTTGGCCTCTAGCTCAGCCGGCACCTAGGGAAACCTACCAAACCTGTACATTTCTGAAAACTAGAGACCTAGGGGAATCAAAGGAGGGGTGACTTGCGGGGCTCGGACCAGGTTCTGTTACCCAGAAGCCTTTGCAAACCTCAAAATGTGGCTAAAAAAACACATGTTCCTCACATTTCTGTGGCAGAAAGTTCTGGAATCTGAGAGGAGCCACAAATTTCCTTCCACCCAGCGTTCCTCCAAGTCTCCTGATAAAAATGATACCTCACTTGTGTGGGTAGGCCTAGCGCCCGCTACAGGAAACGCCCCAAAGCGCAACGTGGACTCATCCACATTTTTGGAAGAAAACAGAGGTGTTTTTTGTGAAGTGCCTACCTGTAGATTTTGGCCTCTAGCTCAGCCGGCACCTAGGGAAACCTACCAAACCTGTGCATTTCTGAAAACTAGAGACCTAGGGGAATCTAAGATGGGGTGACTTGTGGGGCTCGGACCAGGTTCTGTTACCCAGAATCCTTTGCAAACCTCAAAATTTGGCTAAAAAAACACATGTTCCTCACATTTCTGTGGCAGAAAGTTCTGGAATCAGAGAGGAGCCACAAATTTCCCTCCACTCAGCATTCCCCCAAGTCTCCCGATAAAAATGATAACTCACTTGTGTGGGTAGGCCTAGCGCCCGCGACAAGAAACGCCCCAAAGCGCAACGTGGACACATCCAAATTTTTGGAAGAAAACAGAGGTGTTTTTTGCGAAGTGCCTACCTGTAGATTTTGGCCCCTAGCTCAGCCGGCACCTAGGGAAACCTACCAAACCTGTGCATTTCTGAAAACTAGAGACCTAGTGGAATCCAAAGAGTGGTGACTTGTGGGGCTCGGACCAGGTTCTGTTATCCAGAATCCTTTGCAAACCTCAAAATTTGGCTAAAAAAACACATGTTTCTCACATTTCTGTGGCAGAAAGTTCTGGAATCAGAGAGGAGCCACAAATTTCCTTCCACCCAGCGTTCCTCCAAGTCTCCCGATAAAAATGATACCTCACTTGTGTGGGTAGGCCTAGCGCCCGCGACAGGAAACGCCCCAAAGCGCAACGTGGACACATCCAAATTTTTGGAAGAAAACAGAGGTTTTTTTTGCGAAGTGCCTACCTATAGATTTTGGCCTCTAGCTCAGCCGGCACCTAGGGAAACCTACCAAACCTGTGCATTTCTGAAAACTAGAGACCTAGGGGAATCCAAGGAGGGGTGACTTGCGGGGCTCGGACCAGGTTCTGTTACCCAGAATCCTTTGTAAACCTCAAAATTTTGCTAAAAAAACACATGTTCCTCACATTTCTGTGGCAGAAAGTTCTGGATTCAGAGAGGAGCCACAAATTTCCTTCCACCCAGCGTTCCTCCAAGTCTCCCGATAAAAATGATACCTCACTTGTGTGGGTAGGCCTAGCGCCCGCGACAGGAAACGCCCCAAAGCTCAACGTGGACACATCCAAATTTTTGGAAGAAAACAGAGGTGTTTTTTGCAAAGTGCCTCCCTGTAGATTTTGGCCTCTAGCTCAGCCGGCACCTAGGGAAACCTACCAAACCTGTGCATTTCTGAAAACTAGAGACCTAGGGGAATCCAAGGAGGGGAGACTTGCGGGGCTCGGACCAGGTTCTGTTACCCAGAAGCCTTTGCAAACCTCAAAATTTGGCTAAAAAAACACATGTTCCTCACATTTCTGTGGCAGAAAGTTCTGGAATCAGAGAGGAGCCACAAATTTCCTTCCACCCAGCGTTCCTCCAAGTCTCCCGATAAAAATGATACCTCACTTGTGTGGGTAGGCCTAGCGCCCGCTACAGGAAATGCCCCAAAGCGCAACGTGGACACATCCACATTTTTGGAAGAAAACAGAGGTGTTTTTTGCGAAGTGCCTCCCTGTAGATTTTGGCCTCTAGCTCAGCCGGCACCTAGGGAAACATACCAAACCTGTGCATTTCTGAAAACTAGAGACCTAGGGGAATCAAAGGAGGGGTGACTTGCGGGGCTCGGACCAGGTTCTGTTACCCAGAAGCCTTTGCAAACCTCAAAATTTGGCTAAAAAAACACATGTTCCTCACATTTCTGTGGCAGAAAGTTCTGGAATCTGAGAGGAGCCACAAATTTCCTTCCACCCAGCGTTCCTCCAAGTCTCCCGATAAAAATGATACCTCACTTGTGTGGGTAGGCCTAGCGCCCGCTACAGGAAACGCCCCAAAGCGCAACGTGGACTCATCCACATTTTTGGAAGAAAACAGAGGTGTTTTTTGTGAAGTGCCTACCTGTAGATTTTGGCCTCTAGCTCAGCCGGCACCTAGGGAAACCTACCAAACCTGTGCATTTCTGAAAACTAGAGACCTAGGGGAATCCAAGATGGGGTGACTTGTGGGCTCGGACCTGGTTCTGTTACCCAGAATCCTTTGCAAACCTCAAAATTTGGCTAAAAAAACACATGTTCCTCACATTTCTGTGGCAGAAAGTTCTGGAATCAGAGAGGAGCCACAAATTTCCTTCCACCCAGCGTTCCTCCAAGTCTCCCGATAAAAATGATACCTCACTTGTGTGGGGAGGCCTAGCGCCCGCGACAAGAAACACCCCAAAGCGCAACGTGGACACATCCAAATTTTTGGAAGAAAACAGAGGTGTTTTTTGCGAAGTGCCTACCTGTAGATTTTGGCCCCTAGCTCAGCCGGCACCTAGGGAAACCTACCAAACCTGTGCATTTCTGAAAACTAGAGACCTAGGGGAATCCAAAGAGTGGTGACTTGTGGGGCTCGGACCAGGTTCTGTTATCCAGAATCCTTTGCAAACCTCAAAATTTGGCTAAAAAAACACATGTTTCTCACATTTCTGTGGCAGAAAGTTCTGGAATCAGAGAGGAGCCACAAATTTCCTTCCACCCAGCGTTCCTCCAAGTCTCCCGATAAAAATGATACCTCACTTGTGTGGGGAGGCCTAGCGCCCTCGACAGGAAACGCCCCAAAGCGCAACGTGGACACATCCAAATTTTTGGAAGAAAACAGAGGTGTTTTTTGCGAAGTGCATACCTGTAGATTTTGGCCCCTAGCTCAGCCGGCACCTAGGGAAACCTACCAAACCTGTGCATTTCTGAAAACTAGAGACCTAGGGGAATCCAAAGAGGGGTGACTTGTGGGGCTCGGACCAGGTTCTGTTATCCAGAATCCTTTGCAAACCTCAAAATTTGGCTAAAAAAACACATGTTCCTCACATTTCTGTGGCAGAAAGATCTGGAATCAGAGAGGAGCCACAAATTTCCTTCCACCCAGCGTTCCTCCAAGTCTCCCGATAAAAATGATACCTCACTTGTGTGGGTAGGCCTAGCGCCCGCTACAGGAAACGCCCCAAAGCGCAACGTGGACACATCCACATTTTTGGAAGAAAACAGAGGTGTTTTTTGCGAAGTGCCTCCCTGTAGATTTTGGCCTCTAGCTCAGCCGGCACCTAGGGAAACCTACCAAACCTGTGCATTTCTGAAAACTAGAGACCTAGGGGAATCCAAGGAGGGGTGACTTGCGGGGCTCGGACCAGGTTCTGTTACCCAGAAGCCTTTGCAAACCTCAAAATTTGGCTAAAAAAACACATGTTCCTCACATTTCTGTGGCAGAAAGTTCTGGAATCAGAGAGGAGCCACAAATGTCCTTCCACCCAGCGTTCCTCCAAGTCTCCCGATAAAAATGATACCTCACTTGTGTGGGGAGGCCTAGCGCCCGCGACAGGAAATGCCCCAAAGCTCAA
The DNA here is from genome assembly GCF_031143425.1 of Pleurodeles waltl. Lineage (NCBI taxonomy): Eukaryota > Metazoa > Chordata > Amphibia > Caudata > Salamandridae > Pleurodeles > Pleurodeles waltl. The sequence goes on along the minus strand of NW_027150179.1, from coordinate 20,083 downwards.
CGTGGACACATCCACATTTTTGGAAGAAAACAGAGGTGTTTTTTGCGAAGTGCCTCCCTGTAGATTTTGGCCTCTAGCTCAGCCGGCACCTAGGGAAACCTACCAAACCTGTACATTTCTGAAAACTAGAGACCTAGGGGAATCAAAGGAGGGGTGACTTGCGGGGCTCGGACCAGGTTCTGTTACCCAGAAGCCTTTGCAAACCTCAAAATATGGCTAAAAAAACACATTTTCCTCACATTTCTGTGGCAGAAAGTTCTGGAATCTGAGAGGAGCCACAAATTTCCTTCCACCCAGCGTTCCTCCAAGTCTCCTGATAAAAATGATACCTCACTTGTGTGGGTAGGCCTAGCGCCCGCTACAGGAAACGCCCCAAAGCGCAACGTGGACTCATCCAAATTTTTGGAAGAAAACAGAGGTGTTTTTTGTGAAGTGCCTACCTGTAGATTTTGGCCTCTAGCTCAGCCGGCACCTAGGGAAACCTACCAAACCTGTGCATTTCTGAAAACTAGAGACCTAGGGGAATCCAAGGAGGGGAGACTTGCGGGGCTCGGACCAGGTTCTGTTACCCAGAAGCCTTTGCAAACCTCAAAATTTGGCTAAAAAAACACATGTTCCTCACATTTCTGTGGCAGAAAGTTCTGGAATCAGAGAGGAGCCACAAATTTCCTTCCACCCAGCGTTCCTCCAAGTCTCCCGATAAAAATGATACCTCACTTGTGTGGGTAGGCCTAGCGCCCGCTACAGGAAATGCCCCAAAGCGCAACGTGGACACATCCACATTTTTGGAAGAAAACAGAGGTGTTTTTTGCGAAGTGCCTCCCTGTAGATTTTGGCCTCTAGCTCAGCCGGCACCTAGGGAAACATACCAAACCTGTGCATTTCTGAAAACTAGAGACCTAGGGGAATCAAAGGAGGGGTGACTTGCGGGGCTCGGACCAGGTTCTGTTACCCAGAAGCCTTTGCAAACCTCAAAATTTGGCTAAAAAAACACATGTTCCTCACATTTCTGTGGCAGAAAGTTCTGGAATCTGAGAGGAGCCACAAATTTCCTTCCACCCAGCGTTCCTCCAAGTCTCCCGATAAAAATGATACCTCACTTGTGTGGGTAGGCCTAGCGCCCGCTACAGGAAACGCCCCAAAGCGCAACGTGGACTCATCCACATTTTTGGAAGAAAACAGAGGTGTTTTTTGTGAAGTGCCTACCTGTAGATTTTGGCCTCTAGCTCAGCCGGCACCTAGGGAAACCTACCAAACCTGTGCATTTCTGAAAACTAGAGACCTAGGGGAATCCAAGATGGGGTGACTTGTGGGGCTCGGACCTGGTTCTGTTACCCAGAATCCTTTGCAAACCTCAAAATTTGGCTAAAAAAACACATGTTCCTCACATTTCTGTGGCAGAAAGTTCTGGAATCAGAGAGGAGCCACAAATTTCCCTCCACTCAGCATTCCCCCAAGTCTCCCGATAAAAATGATAACTCACTTGTGTGGGTAGGCCTAGCGCCCGCGACAAGAAACACCCCAAAGCGCAACGTGGACACATCCAAATTTTTGGAAGAAAACAGAGGTGTTTTTTGCGAAGTGCCTACCTGTAGATTTTGGCCCCTAGCTCAGCCGGCACCTAGGGAAACCTACCAAACCTGTGCATTTCTGAAAACTAGAGACCTAGGGGAATCCAAAGAGTGGTGACTTGTGGGGCTCGGACCAGGTTCTGTTATCCAGAATCCTTTGCAAACCTCAAAATTTGGCTAAAAAAACACATGTTTCTCACATTTCTGTGGCAGAAAGTTCTGGAATCAGAGAGGAGCCACAAATTTCCTTCCACCCAGCGTTCCTCCAAGTCTCCCGATAAAAATGATACCTCACTTGTGTGGGGAGGCCTAGCGCCCTCGACAGGAAACGCCCCAAAGCGCAACGTGGACACATCCAAATTTTTGGAAGAAAACAGAGGTGTTTTTTGCGAAGTGCATACCTGTAGATTTTGGCCCCTAGCTCAGCCGGCACCTAGGGAAACCTACCAAACCTGTGCATTTCTGAAAACTAGAGACCTAGGGGAATCCAAAGAGGGGTGACTTGTGGGGCTCGGACCAGGTTCTGTTATCCAGAATCCTTTGCAAACCTCAAAATTTGGCTAAAAAAACACATGTTCCTCACATTTCTGTGGCAGAAAGATCTGGAATCAGAGAGGAGCCACAAATTTCCTTCCACCCAGCGTTCCTCCAAGTCTCCCGATAAAAATGATACCTCACTTGTGTGGGTAGGCCTAGCGCCCGCTACAGGAAACGCCCCAAAGCGCAACGTGGACACATCCACATTTTTGGAAGAAAACAGAGGTGTTTTTTGCGAAGTGCCTCCCTGTAGATTTTGGCCTCTAGCTCAGCCGGCACCTAGGGAAACCTACCAAACCTGTGCATTTCTGAAAACTAGAGACCTAGGGGAATCCAAGGAGGGGTGACTTGCGGGGCTCGGACCAGGTTCTGTTACCCAGAAGCCTTTGCAAACCTCAAAATTTGGCTAAAAAAACACATGTTCCTCACATTTCTGTGGCAGAAAGTTCTGGAATCAGAGAGGAGCCACAAATTTCCTTCCACCCAGCGTTCCTCCAAGTCTCCCGATAAAAATGATACCTCACTTGTGTGGGGAGGCCTAGCGCCCGCGACAGGAAATGCCCCAAAGCTCAACGTGGACACATCCACATTTTTGGAAGAAAACAGAGGTGTTTTTTGCGAAGTGCCTCCCTGTAGATTTTGGCCTCTAGCTCAGCCGGCACCTAGGGAAACCTACCAAACCTGTACATTTCTGAAAACTAGAGACCTAGGGGAATCAAAGGAGGGGTGACTTGCGGGGCTCGGACCAGGTTCTGTTACCCAGAAGCCTTTGCAAACCTCAAAATGTGGCTAAAAAAACACATTTTCCTCACATTTCTGTGGCAGAAAGTTCTGGAATCTGAGAGAAGCCACAAATTTCCTTCCACCCAGCGTTCCTCCAAGTCTCCTGATAAAAATGATACCTCACTTGTGTGGGTAGGCCTAGCGCCCGCTACAGGAAACGCCCCAAAGCGCAACGTGGACTCATCCACATTTTTGGAAGAAAACAGAGGTGTTTTTTGTGAAGTGCCTACCTGTAGATTTTGGCCTCTAGCTCAGCCGGCACCTAGGGAAACCTACCAAACCTGTGCATTTCTGAAAACTAGAGACCTAGGGGAATCTAAGATGGGGTGACTTGTGGGGCTCGGACAAGGTTCTGTTACCCAGAATCCTTTGCAAACCTCAAAATTTGGCTAAAAAAACACATGTTCCTCACATTTCTGTGGCAGAAAGTTCTGGAATCAGAGAGGAGCCACAAATTTCCCTCCACTCAGCATTCCCCCAAGTCTCCCGATAAAAATGATAACTCACTTGTGTGGGTAGGCCTAGCGCCCGCGACAAGAAACGCCCCAAAGCGCAACGTGGACACATCCAAATTTTTGGAAGAAAACAGAGGTGTTTTTTGCGAAGTGCCTACCTGTAGATTTTGGCCCCTAGCTCAGCCGGCACCTAGGGAAACCTACCAAACCTGTGCATTTCTGAAAACTAGAGACCTAGGGGAATCCAAAGAGTGGTGACTTGTGGGGCTCGGACCAGGTTCTGTTATCCAGAATCCTTTGCAAACCTCAAAATTTGGCTAAAAAAACACATGTTTCTCACATTTCTGTGGCAGAAAGTTCTGGAATCAGAGAGGAGCCACAAATTTCCTTCCACCCAGCGTTCCTCCAAGTCTCCCGATAAAAATGATACCTCACTTGTGTGGGTAGGCCTAGCGCCCGCGACAGGAAACGCCCCAAAGCGCAACGTGGACACATCCAAATTTTTGGAAGAAAACAGAGGTGTTTTTTGCGAAGTGCCTACCTGTAGATTTTGGCCTCTAGCTCAGCCGGCACCTAGGGAAACCTACCAAACATGTGCATTTCTGAAAACTAGAGACCTAGGGGAATCCAAGGAGGGGTGACTTGCGGGGCTCGAACCAGGTTCTGTTACCCAGAATCCTTTGTAAACCTCAAAATTTTGCTACAAAAACACATGTTCCTCACATTTCTGTGGCAGAAGTTCTGGAATCAGAGAGGAGCCACAAATTTCCTTCCACCCAGCGTTCCTCCAAGTCTCCCGATAAAAATGATACCTCACTTGTGTGGGTAGGCCTAGCGCCCGCGACAGGAAACGCCCCAAAGCTCAACGTGGACACATCCAAATTTTTGGAAGAAAACAGAGGTGTTTTTTGCAAAGTGCCTCCCTGTAGATTTTGGCCTCTAGCTCAGCCGGCACCTAGGGAAACCTACCAAACCTGTGCATTTCTGAAAACTAGAGACCTAGGGGAATCCAAGGAGGGGAGACTTGCTGGGCTCGGACCAGGTTCTGTTACCCAGAAGCCTTTGCAAACCTCAAAATTTGGCTAAAAAAACACATGTTCCTCACATTTCTGTGGCAGAAAGTTCTGGAATCAGAGAGGAGCCACAAATTTCCTTCCACCCAGCGTTCCTCCAAGTCTCCCGATAAAAATGATACCTCACTTGTGTGGGTAGGCCTAGCGCCCGCTACAGGAAATGCCCCAAAGCGCAACGTGGACACATCCACATTTTTGGAAGAAAACAGAGGTGTTTTTTGCGAAGTGCCTCCCTGTAGATTTTGGCCTCTAGCTCAGCCGGCACCTAGGGAAACATACCAAACCTGTGCATTTCTGAAAACTAGAGACCTAGGGGAATCAAAGGAGGGGTGACTTGCGGGGCTCGGACCAGGTTCTGTTACCCAGAAGCCTTTGCAAACCTCAAAATTTGGCTAAAAAAACACATGTTCCTCACATTTCTGTGGCAGAAAGTTCTGGAATCTGAGAGGAGCCACAAATTTCCTTCCACCCAGCGTTCCTCCAAGTCTCCCGATAAAAATGATACCTCACTTGTGTGGGTAGGCCTAGCGCCCGCTACAGGAAACGCCCCAAAGCGCAACGTGGACTCATCCACATTTTTGGAAGAAAACAGAGGTGTTTTTTGTGAAGTGCCTACCTGTAGATTTTGGCCTCTAGCTCAGCCGGCACCTAGGGAAACCTACCAAACCTGTGCATTTCTGAAAACTAGAGACCTAGGGGAATCCAAGATGGGGTGACTTGTGGGGCTCGGACCTGGTTCTGTTACCCAGAATCCTTTGCAAACCTCAAAATTTGGCTAAAAAAACACATGTTCCTCACATTTCTGTGGCAGAAAGTTCTGGAATCAGAGAGGAGCCACAAATTTCCCTCCACTCAGCATTCCCCCAAGTCTCCCGATAAAAATGATAACTCACTTGTGTGGGTAGGCCTAGCGCCCGCGACAAGAAACACCCCAAAGCGCAACATGGACACATCCAAATTTTTGGAAGAAAACAGAGGTGTTTTTTGCGAAGTGCCTACCTGTAGATTTTGGCCCCTAGCTCAGCAGGCACCTAGGGAAACCTACCAAACCTGTGCATTTCTGAAAACTAGAGACCTAGGGGAATCCAAAGAGTGGTGACTTGTGGGGCTCGGACCAGGTTCTGTTATCCAGAATCCTTTGCAAACCTCAAAATTTGGCTAAAAAAACACATGTTTCTCACATTTCTGTGGCAGAAAGTTCTGGAATCAGAGAGGAGCCACAAATTTCCTTCCACCCAGCGTTCCTCCAAGTCTCCCGATAAAAATGATACCTCACTTGTGTGGGTAGGCCTAGCGCCCGCGACAGGAAACGCCCCAAAGCGCAACGTGGACACATCCAAATTTTTGGAAGAAAACAGAGGTGTTTTTTGCGAAGTGCCTACCTGTAGATTTTGGCCTCTAGCTCAGCCGGCACCTAGGGAAACCTACCAAACCTGTGCATTTCTGAAAACTAGAGACCTAGGGGAATCCAAGGAGGGGTGACTTGCGGGGCTCGGACCAGGTTCTGTTACCCAGAATCCTTTGCAAACCTCAAAATTTTGCTAAAAAAACACATGTTCCTCACATTTCTGTGGCAGAAAGTTGTGGAATCAGAGAGGAGCCACAAATTTCCTTCCACCCAGCGTTCCTCCAAGTCTCCCGATAAAAATGATACCTCCCTTGTGTGGGTAGGCCTAGCGCCCGCGACAGGAAACGCCCCAAAGCTCAACGTGGACACATCCAAATTTTTGGAAGAAAACAGAGGTGTTTTTTGCAAAGTGCCTCCCTGTAGATTTTGGCCTCTAGCTCAGCCGGCACCTAGGGAAACCTACCAAACCTGTGCATTTCTGAAAACTAGAGACCTAGGGGAATCCAAGGAGGGGTGACTTGCGGGGCTCGGACCAGGTTCTGTTACCCAGAATCCTTTGCAAACCTCAAAATTTTGCTAAAAAAACACATGTTCCTCACATTTCTGTGGCAGAAAGTTGTGGAATCAGAGAGGAGCCACAAATTTCCTTCCACCCAGCGTTCCTCCAAGTCTCCCGATAAAAATGATACCTCCCTTGTGTGGGTAGGCCTAGCGCCCGCGACAGGAAACGCCCCAAAGCTCAACGTGGACACTTCCAAATTTTTGGAAGAAAACTGAGGTGTTTTTTGCAAAGTGCCTCCCTGTAGATTTTGGCCTCTAGCTCAGCCGGCACCTAGGGAAACCTACCAAACCTGTGCATTTCTGAAAACTAGAGACCTAGGGGAATCCAAGGAGGGGTGACTTGCGGGGCTCGGACCAGGTTCTGTTACCCAGAAGCCTTTGCAAACCTCAAAATTTGGCTAAAAAAACACATGTTCCTCACATTTCTGTGGCAGAAAGTTCTGGAATCTGAGAGGAGCCACAAATTTCCTTCCACCCAGCGTTCCTCCAAGTCTCCCGATAAAAATGATACCTCACTTGTGTGGGTAGGCCTAGCGCCCGCTACAGGAAACGCCCCAAAGCGCAACGTGGACTCATCCACATTTTTGGAAGAAAACAGAGGTGTTTTTTGTGAAGTGCCTACCTGTAGATTTTGGCCTCTAGCTCAGCCGGCACCTAGGGAAACCTACCAAACCTGTGCATTTCTGAAAACTAGAGACCTAGGGGAATCCAAGATGGGGTGACTTGTGGGGCTCGGACCAGGTTCTGTTATCCAGAATCCTTTGCAAACCTCAAAATTTGGCTAAAAAAACACATGTTCCTCACATTTCTGTGGCAGAAAGTTCTGGAATCAGAGAGGAGCCACAAATTTCCTTCCACCCAGCGTTCCTCCAAGTCTCCCGATAAAAATGATACCTCACTTGTGTGGGTAGGCCTAGCGCCCGCTACAGGAAACGCCCCAAAGCGCAAAGTGGACTCATCCACATTTTTGGAAGAAAACAGAGGTGTTTTTTGCGAAGTGCCTACCTGTAGATTTTGGCCTCTAGCTCAGCCGGCACCTAGGGAAACCTACCAAACCTGTGCATTTCTGAAAACTAGAGACCTAGGGGAATCCAAGATGGGGTGACTTGTGGGCTCGGACCAGGTTCTGTTACCCAGAATCCTTTGCAAACCTCAAAATTTGGCTAAAAAAACACATGTTCCTCACATTTCTGTGGCAGAAAGTTCTGGAATCAGAGAGGAGCCACAAATTTCCTTCCACTCAGCATTCCCCCAAGTCTCCCGATAAAAATGATACCTCACTTGGGTGGGTAGGCCTAGCGCCCGCGACAGGAAACGCCCCAAAGCGCAACGTGGACACATCCAAATTTTTGGAAGAAAACAGAGGTGTTTTTTGCGAAGTGCCTACCTGTAGATTTTGGCCCCTAGCTCAGCCGGCACCTAGGGAAACCTACCAAACCTGTGCATTTCTGAAAACTAGAGACCTAGGGGAATCCAAAGAGGGGTGACTTGTGGGGCTCGGACCAGGTTCTGTTATCCAGAATCCTTTGCAAACCTCAAAATTTGGCTAAAAAAACACATGTTCCTCACATTTCTGTGGCAGAAAGATCTGGAATCAGAGAGGAGCCACAAATTTCCTTCCACCCAGCGTTCCTCCAAGTCTCCCGATAAAAATGATACCTCACTTGTGTGGGTAGGCCTAGCGCCCGCTACAGGAAACGCCCCAAAGCGCAACGTGGACACATCCACATTTTTGGAAGAAAACAGAGGTGTTTTTTGCGAAGTGCCTCCCTGTAGATTTTGGCCTCTAGCTCAGCCGGCACCTAGGGAAACCTACCAAACCTGTGCATTTCTGAAAACTAGAGACCTAGGGGAATCCAAGGAGGGGTGACTTACGGGGCTCGGACCAGGTTCTGTTACCCAGAAGCCTTTGCAAACCTCAAAATTTGGCTAAAAAAACACATGTTCCTCACATTTCTGTGGCAGAAAGTTCTGGAATCAAAGAGGAGCCACAAATTTCCTTCCACCCAGCGTTCCTCCAAGTCTCCCGATAAAAATGATACCTCACTTGTGTGGGGAGGCCTAGCGCCCGCGACAGGAAACGCCCCAAAGCTCAACGTGGACACATCCACATTTTTGGAAGAAAACAGAGGTGTTTTTTGCGAAGTGCCTCCCTGTAGATTTTGGCCTCTAGCTCAGCCGGCACCTAGGGAAACCTACCAAACCTGTGCATTTCTGAAAACTAGAGACCTAGGGGAATCAAAGGAGGGGTGACTTGCGGGGCTCGGACCAGGTTCTGTTACCCAGAAGCCTTTGCAAACCTCAAAATTTGGCTAAAAAAACACATGTTCCTCACATTTCTGTGGCAGAAAGTTCTGGAATCTGAGAGGAGCCACAAATTTCCTTCCACCCAGCGTTCCTCCAAGTCTCCCGATAAAAATGATACCTCACTTGTGTGGGTAGGCCTAGCGCCCGCTACAGGAAACGCCCCAAAGCGCAACGTGGACTCATCCACATTTTTGGAAGAAAACAGAGGTGTTTTTTGTGAAGTGCCTACCTGTAGATTTTGGCCTCTAGCTCAGCCGGCACCTAGGGAAACCTACCAAACCTGTGCATTTCTGAAAACTAGAGACCTAGGGGAATCTAAGATGGGGTGACTTGTGGGGCTCGGACCAGGTTCTGTTACCCAGAATCCTTTGCAAACCTCAAAATTTGGCTAAAAAAACACATGTTCCTCACATTTCTGTGGCAGAAAGTTCTGGAATCAGAGAGGAGCCACAAATTTCCCTCCACTCAGCATTCCCCCAAGTCTCCCGATAAAAATGATAACTCACTTGTGTGGGTAGGCCTAGCGCCCGCGACAAGAAACGCCCCAAAGCGCAACGTGGACACATCCAAATTTTTGGAAGAAAACAGAGGTGTTTTTTGCGAAGTGCCTACCTGTAGATTTTGGCCTCTAGCTCAGCCGGCACCTAGGGAAACCTACCAAACCTGTGCATTTCTGAAAACTAGAGACCTAGGGGAATCCAAGGAGGGGTGACTTGCGGGGCTCGGACCAGGTTCTGTTACCCAGAATCCTTTGCAAACCTCAAAATTTGGCTAAAAAAACACATGTTCCTCACATTTCTGTGGCAGAAAGTTCTGGAATCAGAGAGGAGCCACAAATTTCCTTCCACCCAACATTCCTCCAAGTCTCCCGATAAAAATGATACCTCACTTGTGTGGGTAGGCCTAGCGCCCGCTACAGGAAACGCCCCAAAGCGCAACGTGGACTCATCCACATTTTTGGAAGAAAACAGAGGTGTTTTTTGTGAAGTGCCTACCTGTAGATTTTGGCCTCTAGCTCAGCCGGCACCTAGGGAAACCTACCAAACCTGTGCATTTCTGAAAACTAGAGACCTAGGGGAATCCAAGATGGGGTGACTTGTGGGGCTCGGACCAGGTTCTGTTACCCAGAATCCTTTGCAAACCTCAAAATTTGGCTAAAAAAACACATGTTCCTCACATTTCTGTGGCAGAAAGTTCTGGAATCAGAGAGGAGCCACAAATTTCCTTCCACCCAGCGTTCCTCCAAGTCTCCCGATAAAAATGATACCTCACTTGTGTGGGGAGGCCTAGCGCCCGTGACAGGAAACGCCCCAAAGCTCAACGTGGACACATCCACATTTTTGGAAGAAAACAGAGGTGTTTTTTGCGAAGTGCCTCCCTGTAGATTTTGGCCTCTAGCTCAGCCGGCACCTAGGGAAACCTACCAAACCTGTGCATTTCTGAAAACTAGAGACCTAGGGGAATCAAAGGAGGGGTGACTTGCGGGGCTCGGACCAGGTTCTGTTTCCCAGAAGCCTTTGCAAACCTCAAAATTTGGCTAAAAAAACACATGTTCCTCACATTTCTGTGGCAGAAAGTTCTGGAATCTGAGAGGAGCCACAAATTTCCTTCCACCCAGCGTTCCTCCAAGTCTCCCGATAAAAATGATACCTCACTTGTGTGGGTAGGCCTAGCGCCCGCTACAGGAAACGCCCCAAAGCGCAATGTGGACTCATCCACATTTTTGGAAGAAAACAGAGGTGTTTTTTGTGAAGTGCCTACCTGTAGATTTTGGCCTCTAGCTCAGCCGGCACCTAGGGAAACCTACCAAACCTGTGCATTTCTGAAAACTAGAGACCTAGGGGAATCCAAGATGGGGTGACTTGTGGGGCTCGGACCAGGTTCTGTTACCCAGAATCCTTTGCAAACCTCAAAATTTGGCTAAAAAAACACATGTTCCTCACATTTCTGTGGCAGAAAGTTCTGGAATCAGAGAGGAGCCACAAATTTCCCTCCACTCAGCATTCCCCCAAGTCTCCCGATAAAAATGATAACTCACTTGTGTGGGTAGGCCTAGCGCCCGCGACAAGAAACGCCCCAAAGCGCAACGTGGACACATCCAAATTTTTGGAAGAAAACAGAGGTGTTTTTTGCGAAGTGCCTACCTGTAGATTTTGGCCCCTAGCTCAGCCGGCACCTAGGGAAACCTAACAAACCTGTGCATTTCTGAAAACTAGAGACCTAGGGGAATCCAAAGAGTGGTGACTTGTGGGGCTCAGACCAGGTTCTGTTATCCAGAATCCTTTGCAAACCTCAAAATTTGGCTAAAAAAACACATGTTCCTCACATTTCTGTGGCAGAAAGTTCTGGAATCAGAGAGGAGCCACAAATTTCCTTCCACCCAGCGTTCCTCCAAGTCTCCCGATAAAAATGATACCTCACTTGTGTGGGTAGGCCTAGCACCCGCGACAGGAAATGCCCCAAAGCTCAACGTGGACACATCCAAATTTTTGGAAGAAAACAGAGGTGTTTTTGCAAAGTGCCTCCCTGTAGATTTTGGCCTCTAGCTCAGCCAGCACCTAGGGAAACCTACCAAACCTGTGCATTTCTGAAAACTAGAGACCTAGGGGAATCCAAGGAGGGGTGACTTGCGGGGCTCGGACCAGGTTCTGTTACCCAGAAGCCTTTGCAAACCTCAAAATTTGGCTAAAAAAACACATGTTCCTCACATTTCTGTGGCAGAAAGTTCTGGAATCTGAGAGGAGCCACAAATTTCCTTCCACCCAGCGTTCCTCCAAGTCTCCCGATAAAAATGATACCTCACTTGTGTGGGTAGGCCTAGCGCCCGCTACAGGAAACGCCCCAAAGCGCAACGTGGACTCATCCACATTTTTGGAAGAAAACAGAGGTGTTTTTTGTGAAGTGCCTACCTGTAGATTTTGGCCTCTAGCTCAGCCGGCACCTAGGGAAACCTACCAAACCTGTGCATTTCTGAAAACTAGAGACCTAGGGGAATCCAAAGAGTGGTGACTTGTGGGGCTCGGACCAGGTTCTGTTACCCAGAATCCTTTGCAAACCTCAAAATTTGGCTAAAAAAACACATGTTCCTCACATTTCTGTGGCAGAAAGTTCTGGAATCAGAGAGGAGCCACAAATTTCCTTCCACTCAGCATTCCCCCAAGTCTCCCGATAAAAATGATGACTCACTTGTGTGGGTAGGCCTAGCGCCCGCGACAAGAAACGCCCCAAAGCTCAACGTGGACACATCCAAATTTTTGGAAGAAAACAGAGGTGTTTTTTGCAAAGTGCCTACCTGTAGATTTTGGCCTCTAGCTCAGCCGGCACCTAGGGAAACCTACCAAACCTGTGCATTTCTGAAAACTAGAGACCTAGGGGAATCGAAAGAGTGGTGACTTGCGGGGCTCGGACCAGGTTCTGTTATCCAGAATCCTTTGCAAACCTCAAAATTTGGCTAAAAAAACACATGTTCCTCACATTTCTGTGGCAGAAAGTTCTGGAATCAGAGAGGAGCCACAAATTTCCTTCCACCCAGCGTTCCTCCAAGTCTCCCGATAAAAATGATACCTCACTTGTGTGGGTAGGCCTAGCACCCGCGACAGGAAATGCCCCAAAGCTCAACGTGGACACATCCAAATTTTTGGAAGAAAACAGAGGTGTTTTTTGCAAAGTGCCTCCCTGTAGATTTTGGCCTCTAGCTCAGCCGGCACCTAGGGAAACCTACCAAACCTGTGCATTTCTGAAAACTAGAGACCTAGGGGAATCCAAGGAGGGGTGACTTGCGGGGCTCGGACCAGGTTCTGTTACCCAGAAGCCTTTGCAAACCTCAAAATTTGGCTAAAAAAACACATGTTCCTCACATTTCTGTGGCAGAAAGTTCTGGAATCTGAGAGGAGCCACAAATTTCCTTCCACCCAGCGTTCCTCCAAGTCTCCCGATAAAAATGATACCTCACTTGTGTGGGTAGGCCTAGCGCCCGCTACAGGAAACGCCCCAAAGCGCAACGTGGACTCATCCACATTTTTGGAAGAAAACAGAGGTGTTTTTTGTGAAGTGCCTACCTGTAGATTTTGGCCTCTAGCTCAGCCGGCACCTAGGGAAACCTACCAAACCTGTGCATTTCTGAAAACTAGAGACCTAGGGGAATCCAAAGAGTGGTGACTTGTGGGGCTCGGACCAGGTTCTGTTACCCAGAATCCTTTGCAAACCTCAAAATTTGGCTAAAAAAACACATGTTCCTCACATTTCTGTGGCAGAAAGTTCTGGAATCAGAGAGGAGCCACAAATTTCCTTCCACCCAGCGTTCCTCCAAGTCTCCCGATAAAAATGATACCTCACTTGTGTGGGTAGGCCTAGCGCCCGCTACAGGAAACGCCCCAAAGCGCAACGTGGACTCATCCACATTTTTGGAAGAAAACAGAGGTGTTTTTTGTGAAGTGCCTACCTGTAGATTTTGGCCTCTAGCTCAGCCGGCACCTAGGGAAACCTACCAAACCTGTGCATTTCTGAAAACTAGAGACCTAGGGGAATCCAAGATGGGGTGACTTGTGGGGCTCGGACCAGGTTCTGTTACCCAGAATCCTTTGCAAACCTCAAAATTTGGCTAAAAAAACACATGTTCCTCACATTTCTGTGGCAGAAAGTTCTGGAATCAGAGAGGAGCCACAAATTTCCTTCCACCCAGCGTTCCTCCAAGTCTCTCGATAAAAATGATACCTCACTTGTGTGGGGAGGCCTAGCGCCCGTGACAGGAAACGCCCCAAAGCTCAACGTGGACACATCCACATTTTTGGAAGAAAACAGAGGTGTTTTTTGCGAAGTGCCTCCCTGTAGATTTTGGCCTCTAGCTCAGCCGGCACCTAGGGAAACCTACCAAACCTGTGCATTTCTGAAAACTAGAGACCTAGGGGAATCAAAGGAGGGGTGACTTGCGGGGCTCGGACCAGGTTCTGTTTCCCAGAAGCCTTTGCAAACCTCAAAATTTGGCTAAAAAAACACATGTTCCTCACATTTCTGTGGCAGAAAGTTCTGGAATCTGAGAGGAGCCACAAATTTCCTTCCACCCAGCGTTCCTCCAAGTCTCCCGATAAAAATGATACCTCACTTGTGTGGGTAGGCCTAGCGCCCGCTACAGGAAACGCCCCAAAGCGCAACGTGGACTCATCCACATTTTTGGAAGAAAACAGAGGTGTTTTTTGTGAAGTGCCTACCTGTAGATTTTGGCCTCTAGCTCAGCCGGCACCTAGGGAAACCTACCAAACCTGTGCATTTCTGAAAACTAGAGACCTAGGGGAATCCAAGATGGGGTGACTTGTGGGGCTCGGACCAGGTTCTGTTACCCAGAATCCTTTGCAAACCTCAAAATTTGGCTAAAAAAACACATGTTCCTCACATTTCTGTGGCAGAAAGTTCTGGAATCAGAGAGGAGCCACAAATTTCCCTCCACTCAGCATTCCCCCAAGTCTCCCGATAAAAATGATAACTCACTTGTGTGGGTAGGCCTAGCGCCCGCGACAAGAAACGCCCCAAAGCGCAACGTGGACACATCCAAATTTTTGGAAGAAAACAGAGGTGTTTTTTGCGAAGTGCCTACCTGTAGATTTTGGCCCCTAGCTCAGCCGGCACCTAGGGAAACCTAACAAACCTGTGCATTTCTGAAAACTAGAGACCTAGGGGAATCCAAAGAGTGGTGACTTGTGGGGCTCGGACCAGGTTCTGTTATCCAGAATCCTTTGCAAACCTCAAAATTTGGCTAAAAAAACACATGTTCCTCACATTTCTGTGGCAGAAAGTTCTGGAATCAGAGAGGAGCCACAAATTTCCTTCCACCCAGCGTTCCTCCAAGTCTCCCGATAAAAATGATACCTCACTTGTGTGGGTAGGCCTAGCACCCGCGACAGGAAATGCCCCAAAGCTCAACGTGGACACATCCAAATTTTTGGAAGAAAACAGAGGTGTTTTTTGCAAAGTGCCTCCCTGTAGATTTTGGCCTCTAGCTCAGCCAGCACCTAGGGAAACCTACCAAACCTGTGCATTTCTGAAAACTAGAGACCTAGGGGAATCCAAGGAGGGGTGACTTGCGGGGCTCGGACCAGGTTCTGTTACCCAGAAGCCTTTGCAAACCTCAAAATTTGGCTAAAAAAACACATGTTCCTCACATTTCTGTGGCAGAAAGTTCTGGAATCTGAGAGGAGCCACAAATTTCCTTCCACCCAGCGTTCCTCCAAGTCTCCCGATAAAAATGATACCTCACTTGTGTGGGTAGGCCTAGCGCCCGCTACAGGAAACGCCCCAAAGCGCAACGTGGACTCATCCACATTTTTGGAAGAAAACAGAGGTGTTTTTTGTGAAGTGCCTACCTGTAGATTTTGGCCTCTAGCTCAGCCGGCACCTAGGGAAACCTACCAAACCTGTGCATTTCTGAAAACTAGAGACCTAGGGGAATCCAAAGAGTGGTGACTTGTGGGGCTCGGACCAGGTTCTGTTACCCAGAATCCTTTGCAAACCTCAAAATTTGGCTAAAAAAACACATGTTCCTCACATTTCTGTGGCAGAAAGTTCTGGAATCAGAGAGGAGCCACAAATTTCCTTCCACTCAGCATTCCCCCAAGTCTCCCGATAAAAATGATGACTCACTTGTGTGGGTAGGCCTAGCGCCCGCGACAAGAAACGCCCCAAAGCTCAACGTGGACACATCCAAATTTTTGGAAGAAAACAGAGGTGTTTTTTGCAAAGTGCCTACCTGTAGATTTTGGCCTCTAGCTCAGCCGGCACCTAGGGAAACCTACCAAACCTGTGCATTTCTGAAAACTAGAGACCTAGGGGAATCGAAAGAGTGGTGACTTGCGGGGCTCGGACCAGGTTCTGTTATCCAGAATCCTTTGCAAACCTCAAAATTTGGCTAAAAAAACACATGTTCCTCACATTTCTGTGGCAGAAAGTTCTGGAATCAGAGAGGAGCCACAAATTTCCTTCCACCCAGCGTTCCTCCAAGTCTCCCGATAAAAATGATACCTCACTTGTGTGGGTAGGCCTAGCACCCGCGACAGGAAATGCCCCAAAGCTCAACGTGGACACATCCAAATTTTTGGAAGAAAACAGAGGTGTTTTTTGCAAAGTGCCTCCCTGTAGATTTTGGCCTCTAGCTCAGCCGGCACCTAGGGAAACCTACCAAACCTGTGCATTTCTGAAAACTAGAGACCTAGGGGAATCCAAGGAGGGGTGACTTGCGGGGCTCGGACCAGGTTCTGTTACCCAGAAGCCTTTGCAAACCTCAAAATTTGGCTAAAAAAACACATGTTCCTCACATTTCTGTGGCAGAAAGTTCTGGAATCTGAGAGGAGCCACAAATTTCCTTCCACCCAGCGTTCCTCCAAGTCTCCCGATAAAAATGATACCTCACTTGTGTGGGTAGGCCTAGCGCCCGCTACAGGAAACGCCCCAAAGCGCAACGTGGACTCATCCACATTTTTGGAAGAAAACAGAGGTGTTTTTTGTGAAGTGCCTACCTGTAGATTTTGGCCTCTAGCTCAGCCGGCACCTAGGGAAACCTACCAAACCTGTGCATTTCTGAAAACTAGAGACCTAGGGGAATCCAAAGAGTGGTGACTTGTGGGGCTCGGACCAGGTTCTGTTACCCATAATCCTTTGCAAACCTCAAAATTTGGCTAAAAAAACACATGTTCCTCACATTTCTGTGGCAGAAAGTTCTGGAATCAGAGAGGAGCCACAAATTTCCTTCCACTCAGCATTCCCCCAAGTCTCCCGATAAAAATGATGACTCACTTGTGTGGGTAGGCCTAGCGCCCGCGACAAGAAACGCCCCAAAGCTCAACGTGGACACATCCAAATTTTTGGAAGAAAACAGAGGTGTTTTTTGCAAAGTGCCTACCTGTAGATTTTGGCCTCTAGCTCAGCCGGCACCTAGGGAAACCTACCAAACCTGTGCATTTCTGAAAACTAGAGACCTAGGGGAATCGAAAGAGTGGTGACTTGCGGGGCTCGGACCAGGTTCTGTTATCCAGAAGCCTTTGCAAACCTCAAAATTTGGCTAAAAAAACACATGTTCCTCACATTTCTGTGGCAGAAAGTTCTGGAATCAGAGAGGAGCCACAAATTTCCTTCCACCCAGCGTTCCTCCAAGTCTCCCGATAAAAATGATACCTCACTTGTGTGGGTAGGCCTAGCGCCCGCGACAGGAAACGCCCCAAAGCTCAACGTGGACACATCCACATTTTTGGAAGAAAACAGAGGTGTTTTTTGCGAAGTGCCTCCCTGTAGATTTTGGCCTCTAGCTCAGCCGGCACCTAGGGAAACCTACCAAACCTGTGCATTTCTGAAAACTAGAGACCTAGGGGAATCAAAGGAGGGGTGACTTGCGGGGCTCGGACCAGGTTCTGTTACCCCGAAGCCTTTGTAAACCTCAAAATTTGGCTAAAAAAACACATGTTCCTCACATTTCTGTGGCAGAAAGTTCTGGAATCAGAGAGGAGCCACAAATTTCCTTCCACCCAGCGTTCCTCCAAGTCTCCCGATAAAAATGATACCTCACTTGTGTGGGTAGGCCTAGCGCCCGCTACAGGAAACGCCCCAAAGCGCAACGTGGACTCATCCACATTTTTGGAAGAAAACAGAGGTGTTTTTTGCGAAGTGCCTACCTGTAGATTTTGGCCTCTAGCTCAGACGGCACCTAGGGAAACCTACCAAACCTGTGCATTTCTGAAAACTAGAGACCTAGGGGAATCCAAGATGGGGTGACTTGTGGGGCTCGGACCAGGTTCTGTTACCCAGAATCCTTTGCAAACCTCAAAATTTGGCTAAAAAAACACATGTTCCTCACATTTCTGTGGCAGAAAGTTCTGGAATCAGAGAGGAGCCACAAATTTCCTTCCACCCAGCGTTCCTCCAAGTCTCCCGATAAAAATGATACCTCACTTGTGTGGGTAGGCCTAGCGCCCGCTACAGGAAACGCCCCAAAGCGCAACGTGGACTCATCCACATTTTTGGAAGAAAACAGAGGAGTTTTTTGTGAAGTGCCTCCCTGTAGATTTTGGCCTCTAGCTCAGCCGGCACCTAGGGAAACCTACCAAACCTGTGCATTTCTGAAAACTAGAGACCTAGGGGAATCCAAGATGGGGTGACTTGTGGGGCTCGGACCAGGTTCTGTTACCCAGAATCCTTTGCAAACCTCAAAATTTGGCTAAAAAAACACATGTTCCTCACATTTCTGTGGCAGAAAGTTCTGGAATCAGAGAGGAGCCACAAATTTCCTTCCACCCAGCGTTCCTCCAAGTCTCCCGATAAAAATGATACCTCACTTGTGTGGGGAGGCCTAGCGCCCGCGACAGGAAACGCCCCAAAGCTCAACGTGGACACATCCACATTTTTGGAAGAAAACAGAGGTGTTTTTTGCGAAGTGCCTCCCTGTAGATTTTGGCCTCTAGCTCAGCCGGCACCTAGGGAAACCTACCAAACCTGTGCATTTCTGAAAACTAGAGACCTAGGGGAATCAAAGGAGGGGTGACTTGCGGGGCTCGGACCAGGTTCTGTTTCCCAGAAGCCTTTGCAAACCTCAAAATTTGGCTAAAAAAACACATGTTCCTCACATTTCTGTGGCAGAAAGTTCTGGAATCTGAGAGGAGCCACAAATTTCCTTCCACCCAGCGTTCCTCCAAGTCTCCCGATAAAAATGATACCTCACTTGTGTGGGTAGGCCTAGCGCCCGCTACAGGAAACGCCCCAAAGCGCAACGTGGACTCATCCACATTTTTGGAAGAAAACAGAGGTGTTTTTTGTGAAGTGCCTACCTGTAGATTTTGGCCTCTAGCTCAGCCGGCACCTAGGGAAACCTACCAAACCTGTGCATTTCTGAAAACTAGAGACCTAGGGGAATCCAAGATGGGGTGACTTGTGGGGCTCGGACCAGGTTCTGTTACCCAGAATCCTTTGCAAACCTCAAAATTTGGCTAAAAAAACACATGTTCCTCACATTTCTGTGGCAGAAAGTTCTGGAATCAGAGAGGAGCCACAAATTTCCCTCCACTCAGCATTCCCCCAAGTCTCCCGATAAAAATGATAACTCACTTGTGTGGGTAGGCCTAGCGCCCGCGACAAGAAACGCCCCAAAGCGCAACGTGGACACATCCAAATTTTTGGAAGAAAACAGAGGTGTTTTTTGCGAAGTGCCTACCTGTAGATTTTGGCCCCTAGCTCAGCCGGCACCTAGGGAAACCTAACAAACCTGTGCATTTCTGAAAACTAGAGACCTAGGGGAATCCAAAGAGTGGTGACTTGTGGGGCTCGGACCAGGTTCTGTTATCCAGAATCCTTTGCAAACCTCAAAATTTGGCTAAAAAAACACATGTTCCTCACATTTCTGTGGCAGAAAGTTCTGGAATCAGAGAGGAGCCACAAATTTCCTTCCACCCAGCGTTCCTCCAAGTCTCCCGATAAAAATGATACCTCACTTGTGTGGGTAGGCCTAGCACCCGCGACAGGAAATGCCCCAAAGCTCAACGTGGACACATCCAAATTTTTGGAAGAAAACAGAGGTGTTTTTTGCAAAGTGCCTCCCTGTAGATTTTGGCCTCTAGCTCAGCCAGCACCTAGGGAAACCTACCAAACCTGTGCATTTCTGAAAACTAGAGACCTAGGGGAATCCAAGGAGGGGTGACTTGCGGGGCTCGGACCAGGTTCTGTTACCCAGAAGCCTTTGCAAACCTCAAAATTTGGCTAAAAAAACACATGTTCCTCACATTTCTGTGGCAGAAAGTTCTGGAATCTGAGAGGAGCCACAAATTTCCTTCCACCCAGCGTTCCTCCAAGTCTCCCGATAAAAATGATACCTCACTTGTGTGGGTAGGCCTAGCGCCCGCTACAGGAAACGCCCCAAAGCGCAACGTGGACTCATCCACATTTTTGGAAGAAAACAGAGGTGTTTTTTGTGAAGTGCCTACCTGTAGATTTTGGCCTCTAGCTCAGCCGGCACCTAGGGAAACCTACCAAACCTGTGCATTTCTGAAAACTAGAGACCTAGGGGAATCCAAAGAGTGGTGACTTGTGGGGCTCGGACCAGGTTCTGTTACCCAGAATCCTTTGCAAACCTCAAAATTTGGCTAAAAAAACACATGTTCCTCACATTTCTGTGGCAGAAAGTTCTGGAATCAGAGAGGAGCCACAAATTTCCTTCCACTCAGCATTCCCCCAAGTCTCCCGATAAAAATGATGACTCACTTGTGTGGGTAGGCCTAGCGCCCGCGACAAGAAACGCCCCAAAGCTCAACGTGGACACATCCAAATTTTTGGAAGAAAACAGAGGTGTTTTTTGCAAAGTGCCTACCTGTAGATTTTGGCCTCTAGCTCAGCCGGCACCTAGGGAAACCTACCAAACCTGTGCATTTCTGAAAACTAGAGACCTAGGGGAATCGGAAGAGTGGTGACTTGCGGGGCTCG
>NW_027150178.1:0-70011 GCF_031143425.1 Pleurodeles waltl | reverse complement strand
TACTTCTTTGAAGAAGAAAATTAAATTTGGATGTTTTCACTTTTTGGATGATGAAGGTTGAAATTTTTTCTAAGTCCCCATTCAGAATGGGACTTTGTGACTTTTTTGAAGAAATGTATTGAATTTGGATTTTTTCACTTTTTGGAAGAGAAAAGTAGACATTTTTTCCAAGTGCCCACTCAGAACCGGACTTTGTCACTTTTTTGAAGAAAAAAATTGAAATTTTATTTTTTCACTTTTGGGACTAAAAAAGATGAAATTTTGATTTTTTCACTTTTTGGATGAAAAAAGTTGAAATTTTTTCCAAGTGCCCACTCAGAACGGATTTTTTTTCACTTTTTTGAAGAAAAAAATTGAAATTTGATTTTTTCACTTTTGGGACTAAAAAAGATGAAATTTGGATTTTTTCATTTTTTGGTGAAAAAAGTTGAAATTTTTTCAAAGTGCCCACTCAGAATGAATTTTTTTTCACTTTTTGAAGAAAAAAATTGAAATTAGTTTTTTTTACTTTTGGGACTAAAAAAGATTAAATTTGGATTTTTTCTCTTTTTGGATGAAAAAAGTTGAAATTTTTTCCAAGTGCCAAGTCCCAGAATGGGACTTTGTCACTTTTTTGACAAAAAGTATGAATTTGCAATTTTTCACTATTTGGATCAAAAAGTTTATCTTTCCATCCAATAAGTCAAAATGTCCCATTCTGACATTGGAAGCGATACACATGTCAACTTAGACAAAAGTTGAATATTTTTCTAAGTCCCATCTCATAATGAGATGGGACTTAGAAAAAAATGCAACTTTTGTGAAAAGTCAAAAGAGCTTCCAAGTCCCTTGTCAGAATTGGAATTTGTTACTTCTTTGAAGAAGAAAATTAAATTTGGATGTTTTCACTTTTTGGACGATAAAGGTTGAAATTTTTTCTAAGTCCCCATTCAGAATGGGACTTTGTGACTTTTTTGAAGAAATGTATTGAATTTGGATTTTTTTACTTTTTTCATGAAAAAAGTAGACATTTTCTCCAAGTGCCAATCAGAACCGGACTTTGTCACTTTTTTGAAGAAAAAAATTGAAATTAGATTTTTTGACTTTTGGGACTAAAAAAGATGACATTTTGATTTTTTCACTTTTGGATAAAAAAAATTGAAATTTTTTCCAAGTGCCCACTCAGAACGGAATTTTTTTCACTTTTTTAAAGAAAAAAATTGAAATTTGATTTTTTCACTTTTGGGACTAAAAAAGATGAAATTTTGATTTTTTCTCTTTTTTGGTGAAAAAAGTTGAAATTTTTTCAAAGTGCCCACTCAGAATGAGTTTTTTTTTCACTTTTTTGAAGAAAAAAATTGAAATTTTATTGTTTTACTTTTGGGACTAAAAAAGATGAAATTAGGATTTTTTCACTTTTTGGATGAAAAAAGTTGAAATTTTTTCCAAGTGCCCACTCAGAATGGGACTTTGTCACTTTTTTGACAAAAACTATGAATTTGAAATTTTTCACTATTTGGATCAAAAAAGTTTATCTTTCCATCCAATAAGTCAAAATGTCCCATTCTGACATGGGAAGCGGCACACATGTCAACTTAGACAAAAGTTGAATATTATTCTAAGTCCCATCTCATAATGAGATGGGACTTAGAAAAAAATTCAACTTTTGTGAAAAGTCAATAGAGCTTCCAAGTCCCTTGTCAGAATGGGAATTTGTTACTTCGTTGAAGAAGAAAATTAAATTTGGATGTTTTCACTTTTTGGACGATAAAGGTTGAAATTTTTTCTAAGTCCCCATTCAGAATGGGACTTTGGGACTTTTTTGAAGAAATGTATTGAATTTGGATTTTTTTACTTTTTGGATGAAAAAAGTAGACATTTTCTCCAAGTGCCAATCAGAATCGGACTTTGTCACTTTTTTGAAGAAAAAATTGAAATTAGATTTTTTCACTTTTGGGACTAAAAAAGATGACATTTTGATTTTTTCACTTTTTGGATGAAAAAAGTTGAAATTTTTTCCAAGTGCCCACTCAGAACGAATTTTTTTCACTTTTTTGAAGAAAAAAATTGAAATTTGATTTTTTCACTTTTGGGACTAAAAAAGATGAAATTTGGATTTTTTCACTTTTTTGGTGAAAAAAGTTGAAATTTTTTCCAAGTGCCCACTCAGAATGAATTTTTTTCACTTTTTGAAGAAAAAAATTGAAATTAGTTTTTTTTACTTTTGGGACTAAAAAAGATGAAATTTGGATTTTTTCACTTTTTGGATGAAAAAAAGTTGAAATTTTTTCCAAGTGCCAAGTCCCAGAATGGGACTTTGTCACTTTTTTGACAAAAAGTATGAATTTGCAATTTTTCACTATTTGGATCAAAAAAGTTTATCTTTCCATCCAATAAGTCAAAATGTCCCATTCTGACATTGGAAGCGATACACATGTCAACTTAGACAAAAGTTGAATATTTTTCTAAGTCCCATCTCATAATGAGATGGGACTTAGAAAAAAATTCAACTTTTGTGAAAAGTCAAAAGAGCTTCCAAGTCCCTTGTCAGAATTGGAATTTGTTACTTCTTTGAAGAAGAAAATTAAATTTGGATGTTTTCACTTTTTGGACGATGAGGTTGAAATTTTTTCTAAGTCCCCATTCAGAATGGGACTTTGTGACTTTTTGAAGAAATGTATTGAATTTGGATTTTTTCACTTTTTGGATGAAAAAAGTAGACATTTTTTCCAAGTGCCCACTCAGAACCGGACTTTGTCACTTTATTGAAGAAAAAAATTGAAATTTGATTTTTTCACTTTTGGGACTAAAAAAGATGAAATTTTTATTTTTTCACTTTTTGAATAAAAAAAGTAGAAATGTTTTCCAAGTGTCCACTCAGAACGGAATTTTTTTCACTTTTTTGAAGAAAAAAATTGAAATTTGATTTTTCACTTTTGGGATTAAAAAAGATGAAATTTGGATTTTTTCACTTTTTTGGTGAAAAAAGTTGAAATTTTTTCCAAGTGCCCACTCAGAATGATTTTTTTTTCACTTTTTGAAGAAAAAAATAGAAATTAGTTTTTTTTACTTTTGGGACTAAAAAAGATGAAATTAGGATTTTTTCACTTTTTGGATGAAAAAAGTTGAAATTTTTTCCAAGTGCCCACTCAGAATGGGACTTTGTCACTTTTTTGATAAAAACTATGAATTTGCAATTTTTCACTATTTGGATCAAAAAAGTTTATCTTTCCATCCAATAAGTCAGAATGTCCCATTCTGACATGGGAAGCGGCACACATGTCAACTTAGACAAAAGTTGAATATTTTTCTAAGTCCCATCTCATAATGAGATGGGACTTAGAAAAAAATTCAACTTTTGTGAAAAGTCAAAAGAGCTTCCAAGTCCCTTGTCAGAATGGGAATTTGTTACTTCTTTGAAGAAGAAAATTAAATTTGGATGTTTTCACTTTTTGGACGATGAAGGTTGAAATTTTTTCTAAGTCCCCATTCAGAATGGGACTTTGTGACTTTTTTGAAGAAATGTATTGAATTTGGATTTTTTCACTTTTTGGATGAAAAAAGTAGACATTTTTTCCAAGTGCCCACTCAGAACCGGACTTTGTCACTTTTTTGAAGAAAAAAATTGAAATTTGATTTTTTCACTTTTGGGACTAAAAAAGATGACATTTTGATTTTTTCACTTTTTGGATGAAAAAAGTTGAAAATTTTTCTAAGTGCCCACTCAGAACGGGACTTTGTCACTTTTTTGAAGAAAAAAATTGAAATTTCATTTTTTCACTTTTGGGACTTAAAAAGATGAAATTTGTATTTCTTCACCTTTTGGATGAAAAAATTTGAAATGTTTTCAAATTCCCACTCAGAATGGCACTTTTTCACTTTTTTGACAAAAACTCTGAATTTGCACTTTGGATCAAAAAAGTTTATCTTTCCATCCAATAAGTCAAAATGTCCCATTCTGACAAGGGAAGCGGCGCACATGTCAACTTAGACAAAAGTTGAATATTTTTCTAAGTCCCATCTCATAATGAGATGGGACTTAGAAAAAAATTCAACTTTTGTGAAAAGTCAATAGAGCTTCCAAGTCCCTTGTCAGAATGGGAATTTGTTACTTCTTTGAAGCAGAAAATTAAATTTGGATGTTTTCACTTTTTGGACGATAAAGGTTGAAATTTTTTCTAAGTCCCCATTCAGAATGGGACTTTGTGACTTTTTTGAAGAAATGTATTGAATTTGGATTTTTTTACTTTTTGGATGAAAAAAGTAGACATTTTCTCCAAGTGCCAACAAGAACCGGACTTTGTCACTTTTTTGAAGAAAAAAATTTAAATTAGATTTTTTCACTTTTGGGACTGAAAAAGATGACATTTTGATTTTTTCACTTTTTGGATGAAAAAAGTTGAAATTTTTTCCAAGTGCCTACTCAGAACGGATTTTTTTTCACTTTTTTGAAGAAAAAAATTGAAATTAGATTTTTTCACTTTTGGGACTAAAAAAGATGACATTTTGATTTTTTCACTTTTTGGATGAAAAAAGTTGAAATTTTTTCCAAGTGCCCACTCAGAATGAATTTTTTTTCACTTTTTTGAAGAAAAAAATTGAAATTAGTTTTTTTTACTTTTGGGACTAAAAAAGATGAAATTTGGATTTTTTTTCACTTTTTGGATGAAAAAAGTTGAAATTTTTTCCAAGTGCCAAGTCCCAGAATGGGACTTTGTCACTTTTTTGACAAAAAGTATGAATTTGCAATTTTTCACTATTTGGATCAAAAAAGTTTATCTTTCCATCCAATAAGTCAAAATGTCCCATTCTGACATTGGAAGCGATACACATGTCAACTTAGACAAAAGTTGAATATTTTTCTAAGTCCCATCTCATAATGAGATGGGACTTAGAAAAAAATTCAACTTTTGTGAAAAGTCAAAAGAGCTTCCAAGTCCCTTGTCAGAATTGGAATTTGTTACTTCTTTGAAGAAGAAAATTAAATTTGGATGTTTTCACTTTTTGGACGATAAAGGTTGAAATTTTTTCTAAGTCCCCATTCAGAATGGGACTTTGTGACTTTTTTGAAGAAATGTATTGAATTTGGATTTTTTTACTTTTTTGATGAAAAAAGTAGACATTTTCTCCAAGTGCCAATCAGAACCGGACTTTGTCACTTTTTTGAAGAAAAAAATTGAAATTAGATTTTTTCACTTTTGGGACTAAAAAAGATGACATTTTGATTTTTTCACTTTTTGGATGAAAAAAAATGAAATTTTTTCCAAGTGCCCACTCAGAACGGAATTTTTTTCACTTTTTTAAAGAAAAAAATTGAAATTTGATTTTTTCACTTTTGGGACTAAAAAAGATGAAATTTTGATTTTTTCTCTTTTTTGGTGAAAAAAGTTGAAATTTTTTCAAAGTGCCCACTCAGAATGAGTTTTTTTTCACTTTTTTGAAGAAAAAAATTGAAATTTTATTTTTTTACTTTTGGGACTAAAAAAGATGAAATTAGGATTTTTTCACTTTTTGGATGAAAAAAGTTGAAATTTTTTCCAAGTGCCCACTCAGAATGGGACTTTGTCACTTTTTTGACAAAAACTATGAATTTGAAATTTTTCACTATTTGGATCAAAAAAGTTTATCTTTCCATCCAAGAAATCAAAATGTCCCATTCTGACATGGGAAGCGGCACACATGTCAACTTAGACAAAAGTTGAATATTATTCTAAGTCCCATCTCATAATGAGATGGGACTTAGAAAAAAATTCAACTTTTGTGAAAAGTCAATAGAGCTTCCAAGTCCCTTGTCAGAATGGGAATTTGTTACTTCTTTGAAGAAGAAAATTAAATTTGGATGTTTTCACTTTTTGGACGATAAAGGTTGAAATTTTTTCTAAGTCCCCATTCAGAATGGGACTTTGGGACTTTTTTGAAGAAATGTATTGAATTTGGATTTTTTTACTTTTTGGATGAAAAAAGTAGACATTTTCTCCAAGTGCCAATCAGAACCGGACTTTGTCACTTTTTTGAAGAAAAAAATTGAAATTAGATTTTTTCACTTTTGGGACTAAAAAAGATGACATTTTGATTTTTTCACTTTTTGGATGAAAAAAGTTGAAATTTTTTCCAAGTGCCCACTCAGAACGGAATTTTTTTCACTTTTTTGAAGAAAAAAATTGAAATTTGATTTTTTCACTTTTGGGACTAAAAAAGATGAAATTTTGATTTTTTCACTTTTTTGGTGAAAAAAGTTGAAATTTTTTCCAAGTGCCCACTCAGAATGAATTTTTTTTCACTTTTTTGAAGAAAAAAATTGAAATTAGTTTTTTTTACTTTTGGGACTAAAAAAGATGAAATTAGGATTTTTTCACTTTTTGGATGAAAAAAGTTGAAATTTTTTCCAAGTGCCCACTCAGAATGGGACTTTGTCACTTTTTTGATAAAAACTATGAATTTGCAATTTTTCACTATTTGGATCAAAAAAGTTTATCTTTCCATCCAATAAGTCAAAATGTCCCATTCTGACATGGGAAGCGGCACACATGTCAACTTAGACAAAAGTTGAATATTTTTCTAAGTCCCATCTCATAATGAGATGGGACTTAGAAAAAAATTCAACTTTTGTGAAAAGTCAAAAGAGCTTCCAAGTCCCTTGTCAGAATGGGAATTTGTTACTTCTTTGAAGAAGAAAATTAAATTTGGATGTTTTCACTTTTTGGACGATGAAGGTTGAAATTTTTTCTAAGTCCCCATTCAGAATGGGACTTTGTGACTTTTTTGAAGAAATGTATTGAATTTGGATTTTTTCACTTTTTGGATGAAAAAAGTAGACATTTTTTCCAAGTGCCCACTCAGAACCGGACTTTGTCACTTTATTGAAGAAAAAAATTGAAATTTGATTTTTTCACTTTTGGGACTAAAAAAGATGAAATTTTTATTTTTTCACTTTTTGGATAAAAAAAGTAGAAATGTTTTCCAAGTGCCCACTCAGAACGGAATTCTTTTCACTTTTTTAAAGAAAAAACTTGAAATTTGATTTTTTCACTTTTGGGACTAAAAAAGATGAAATTTTGATTTTTTCTCTTTTTTGGTGAAAAAAGTTGAAATTTTTTCAAAGTGCCCACTCAGAATGAGTTTTTTTTCACTTTTTTGAAGAAAAAAATTGAAATTTTATTTTTTTACTTTTGGGACTAAAAAAGATGAAATTAGGATTTTTTCACTTTTTGGATGAAAAAAGTTGAAATTTTTTCCAAGTGCCCACTCAGAATGGGACTTTGTCACTTTTTTGACAAAAACTATGAATTTGAAATTTTTCACTATTTGGATCAAAAAAGTTTATCTTTCCATCCAATAAGTCAAAATGTCCCATTCTGACATGGGAAGCGGCACACATGTCAACTTAGACAAAAGTTGAATATTTTTCTAAGTCCCATCTCATAATGAGATGGGACTTAGAAAAAAATTCTACTTTTGTGAAAAGTCAAAAGAGCTTCCAAGTCCCTTGTCAGAATGGGAATTTGTTACTTCTTTGAAGAAGAAAATTAAATTTGGGTGTTTTCACTTTTTGGACGATGAAGGTTGAAATTTTTTCTAAGTCGCCATTCAGAATGGGACTTTGTGACTTTTTTGAAGAAATGTATTGAATTTGGATTTTTTCACTTTTTGGATGAAAAAAGTAGACATTTTTTCCAAGTGCCCACTCAGAACCGGACTTTGTCACTTTTTTGAAGAAAAAAAATGAAATTTGATTTTTTCACTTTTGGGACTAAAAAAGATGACATTTTGATTTTTTCACTTCTTGGATGAAAAAAGTTGAAAATTTTTCTAAGTGCCCACTCAGAATGGGACTTTGCCACTTTTTTGAAGAAAAAAATTGAAATTTGATTTATTAATTTTGGGACTAAAAGTTCAAATTTGGGGCCGTATTTATACTCCGTTTGCGCCGAATTTGCGTCGTTTTTTTCGACGCAAATTCGACGCTAAACTAACGCCAACTAACGCCATATTTATACTATGGCGTTAGAGGCGAATAGCGCCAAAGTTCCCGGAATGTGCGTCATTTTTTAGCGTGAACCCCTTCCTTGCGTTAATGATATGCAAGGGAGGCGTTCCCGTCTAAAAAATGACTCCCAGGCCTTTACGTGGTATTTATACTCCCGGGCAAAAGAGACGCCCGGGAGTGGGCGTGGCTAAAAACGGCGCATTTGCGCCGCTTTTTAACGCCTGGGTCAGGCATGGCGTTAAGGGACAAGTGGGCTCAAAATGAGCCCAGAGTGCCCTCCCCTGCCCCCAGGGACCCCCCCTGCCACCCTTGCCCACCCCAGGAGGACACCCAAGGCTGGAGGGACCCACCCCAGGGACATTCAGGTAAGTATTTTTTTTTAATAATTTTTTTTGGCATAGGGGGGCCTGATTTGTGCCCCCCTACATGCCACTATGCCCAATGACCATGCCCAGGGGACAGAAGTCCCCTGGGCATGGCCATTGGGCAAGGGGGCATGACTCCTATCTTTACAATGATAGGAGTCATGTTGATGGGGGATGGGCGTCGAAAATAAATGGCGCAAGTCGGGTTACGATGATTTTTTCGACGTAACCTGACTTGCCCCATTTTAAGACGCCCATGCGCCATTTTCCCCCTACGCCGGCGCTGTCTGGTGTACGTGGTTTTTCTCGCGCACACCAGGCAGCGCCGGTCTGCTTGCGCCGGCTAACGCCATTCAATAAATACGGCGCCCGCATGGCGCTTCAGAATGGCGTTAGCCGGCGCAAAACTTTTTGACGCTAAACTGCGTTAGCGCAGTTTAGCGTCAAAAAGTATAAATATGGGCCTTGGATTTTTTCACTTTTTGGATGAAAAAAGTTGAAATTTTTTCCAAGTGCCCACTCAGAATGGGACTTTGTCACTTTTTTGACAAAAAGTATGAATTTGCAATTTTTCACTATTTGGATCAAAAAAGTTTATCTTTCCATCCAATAAGTCAAAATGTCCCATTCTGACATTGGAAGCGATACACATGTCAACTTTGACAAAAGTTGAATATTTTTCTAAGTCCCATCTCATAATGAGATGGGACTTAGAAAAAAATTCAACTTTTGTGAAAAGTCAATAGAGCTTCCAAGTCCCTTGTCAGAATGGGAATTTGTTACTTCTTTGAAGCAGAAAATTAAATTTGGATGTTTTCACTTTTTGGACGATAAAGGTTGAAATTTTTTCTAAGTCCCCATTCAGAATGGGACTTTGTGACTTTTTTGAAGAAATGTATTGAATTTGGATTTTTTTACTTTTTTCATGAAAAAAGTAGACATTTTCTCCAAGTGCCAATCAGAACCGGACTTTGTCACTTTTTTGAAGAAAAAAATTGAAATTAGATTTTTTTCACTTTTGGGACTAAAAAAGATGACATTTTGATTTTTTCACTTTTTGGATAAAAAAAATTGAAATTTTTTCCAAGTGCCCACTCAGAACGGATTTTTTTTTCACTTTTTTAAAGAAAAAACTTGAAATTTGATTTTTTCACTTTTGGGACTAAAAAAGATGAAATTTTGATTTTTTCTCTTTTTTGGTGAAAAAAGTTGAAATTTTTTCAAAGTGCCCACTCAGAATGAGTTTTTTTTCACTTTTTTGAAGAAAAAAATTGAAATTTTATTTTTTTACTTTTGGGACTAAAAAGATGAAATTAGGATTTTTTCACTTTTTGGATGAAAAAAGTTGAAATTTTTTCCAAGTGCCCACTCAGAATGGGACTTTGTCACTTTTTTGACAAAAACTATGAATTTGAAATTTTTCACTATTTGGATCAAAAAAGTTTATCTTTCCATCCAATAAGTCAAAATGTCCCATTCTGACATGGGAAGCGGCACACATGTCAACTTAGACAAAAGTTGAATATTTTTCTAAGTCCCATCTCATAATGAGATGGGACTTAGAAAAAAATTCTACTTTTGTGAAAAGTCAAAAGAGCTTCCAAGTCCCTTGTCAGAATGGGAATGTGTTACTTCTTTGAAGAAGAAAATTAAATTTGGATGTTTTCACTTTTTGACGATGAAGGTTGAAATTTTTTCTAAGTCCCCATTCAGAATGGGACTTTGTGACTTTTTTGAAGAAATGTATTGAATTAGGATTTTTTCACTTTTTGGATGAAAAAAGTAGACATTTTTTCCAAGTGCCCACTCAGAACCGGACTTTGTCACTTTTTTGAAGAAAAAAATTGAAATTTGATTTTTTCACTTTTGGGACTAAAAAGATGACATTTTGATTTTTTCACTTTTGGATGAAAAAAGTTGAAAATTTTTCTAAGTGCCCACTCAGAACGGACTTTGCCACTTTTTTGAAGAAAAAAATTGAAATTTGATTTATTAATTTTGGGACTAAAAAGTTCAAATTTGGATTTTTTCACTTTTTGGATGAAAAAAATTGAAATTTTTTCTAAGTGCCCACTCAGAACGGGACTTTGTCACTTTTTTGAAGAAAAAAATTGAAATTTCATTTTTTCACTTTTGGGACTTAAAAAGATGAAATTTGTATTTCTTCACCTTTTGGATGAAAAAATTTGAAATGTTTTCAAATTCCCACTCAGAATGGCACTTTTTCACTTTTTTGACAAAAACTCTGAATTTGCACTTTGGATCAAAAAAGTTTATCTTTCCATCCAATAAGTCAAAATGTCCCATTCTGACAAGGGAAGCGGCGCACATGTCAACTTAGACAAAAGTTGAATATTTTTCTAAGTCCCATCTCATAATGAGATGGGACTTAGAAAAAAATTCAACTTTTGTGAAAAGTCAAAAGAGCTTCCAAGTCCCTTGTCAGAATTGGAATTTGTTACTTCTTTGAAGAAGAAAATTAAATTTGGATGTTTTCACTTTTTGGACGATAAAGGTTGAAATTTTTTCTAAGTCCCCATTCAGAATGGGACTTTGTGACTTTTTTGAAGAAATGTATTGAATTTGGATTTTTTACTTTTTTGATGAAAAAAGTAGACATTTTCTCCAAGTGCCAATCAGAACCGGACTTTGTCACTTTTTTGAAGAAAAAAATAGAAATTAGATTTTTTCACTTTTGGGACTAAAAAGATGACATTTTGATTTTTTCACTTTTTGGATAAAAAAAATTGAAATTTTTTCCAAGTGCCCACTCAGAACGGAATTTTTTTCACTTTTTTAAAGAAAAAATTGAAATTTGATTTTTTCACTTTTGGGACTAAAAAGATGAAATTTTGATTTTTTCTCTTTTTTGGTGAAAAAAGTTGAAATTTTTTCAAAGTGCCCACTCAGAATGAGTTTTTTTTCACTTTTTTGAAGAAAAAAATTGAAATTTTATTTTTTTACTTTTGGGACTAAAAAAGATGAAATTAGGATTTTTCACTTTTTGGATGAAAAAAGTTGAAATTTTTTCCAAGTGCCCACTCAGAATGGGACTTTGTCACTTTTTTGACAAAAACTATGAATTGAAATTTTTCACTATTTGGATCAAAAAAGTTTATCTTTCCATCCAATAAGTCAAAATGTCCCATTCTGACATGGGAAGCGGCACACATGTCAACTTAGACAAAAGTTTAATATTTTTCTAAGTCCCATCTCATATGAGATGGGACTTAGAAAAAAAATTCAACTTTTGTGAAAAGTCAATAGAGCTTCCAAGTCCCTTGTCAGAATGGGAATTTGTTACTTCTTTGAAGAAGAAAATTAAATTTGGATGTTTTCACTTTTTGGACGATAAAGGTTGAAATTTTTTCTAAGTCCCCATTCAGAATGGGACTTTGTGACTTTTTTGAAGAAATGTATTGAATTTGGATTTTTTCACTTTTTGGATGAAAAAGTAGACATTTTCTCCAAGTGCCAATCAGAACCGGACTTTGTCACTTTTTGAAGAAAAAAATTGAAATTAGATTTTTTCACTTTTGGGACTAAAAACAGATGACATTTTGATTTTTTCACTTTTTGATGAAAAAAGTTGAAATTTTTTCCAAGTGCCCACTCAGAACGGAATTCTTTTCACTTTTTTGAAGAAAAAAATGGAAATTTGATTTTTCCACTTTTGGGACTAAAAAAGATGAAATTTGGATTTTTTCACTTTTTTGGTGAAAAAAGTTGAAATTTTTTCCAAGTGCCCACTCAGAATGAATTTTTTTTCACTTTTTTGAAGAAAAAAATTGAAATTAGTTTTTTTTACTTTTGGGACTAAAAAGATGAAATTAGGATTTTTTCACTTTTTGGATGAAAAAAAGTTGAAATTTTTTTCCAAGTGCCCACTCAGAATGGGACTTTGTCACTTTTTTGATAAAAACTATGAATTTTCAATTTTTCACTATTTGGATCAAAAAAGTTTATCTTTCCATCCAATAAGTCAAAATGTCCCATTCTGGACATGGGAAGCGGCACACATGTCAACTTAGACAAAAGTTGAATATTTTTCTAAGTCCCATCTCATAATGAGATGGGACTTAGAAAAAAATTCTACTTTTGTGAAAGTCAAAAGAGCTTCAAGTCCCTTGTCAGAATGGGAATTTGTTACTTCTTTGAAGAAGAAAATTAAATTTGGATGTTTTCACTTTTTGGACGATGAAGGTTGAAATTTTTTCTAAGTCGCCATTCAGAATGGGACTTTGTGACTTTTTTGAAGAAATGTATTGAATTTGGATTTTTTCACTTTTTGGATGAAAAAAGTAGACATTTTTTCCAAGTGCCCACCTCAGAACCGGACTTTGTCACTTTTTTGAAGAAAAAAATTGAAATTTGATTTTTTCACTTTTGGGACTAAAAAAGATGACATTTTGATTTTTTCACTTCTTGGATGAAAAAAGTTGAAAATTTTTCTAAGTGCCCACTCAGAATGGGACTTTGCCCACTTTTTTGAAGAAAAAAATTGAAATTTGATTTATTAATTTTGGGACTAAAAGTTCAAATTTGGGGCCGTATTTATACTCCGTTTGCGCCGAATTTGCGTCGTTTTTTTCGACCACGCAAATTCGACGCTAAACTAACGCCAACTAACGCCATATTTATACTATGGCGTTAGAGGCGAATAGCGCCAAAGTTCCCGGAATGTGCGTCATTTTTTAGCGTGAACCCCTTCCTTGCGTTAATGATATGCAAGGGAGGCGTTCCGTCTAAAAAAATGACTCCCAGGCCTTTACGTGGTATTTATACTCCCGGGCAAAAGAGACGCCCGGGAGTGGGCGTGGCTAAAAACGGAGCATTTGCGCCGCTTTTTAACGCCTGGGTCAGGCATGGCGTTAAGGGACAAGTGGGCTCAAAATGAGCCCAGAGTGCCCTCCCTGCCCCCAGGGACCCCCCCTGCCACCCTTGCCCACCCCAGGAGGACACCCAAGGCTGGAGGGACCCACCCCAGGGACATTCAGGTAAGTATTTTTTTTTAATAATTTTTTTTGGCATAGGGGGGCCTGATTTGTGCCCCCCTACATGCCACTATGCCCAATGACCATGCCCAGGGGACAGAAGTCCCCTGGGCATGGCCATTGGGCAAGGGGGCATGACTCCTATCTTTACAATGATAGGAGGTCATGTTGATGGGGGATGGGCGTCGAAAAATAAATGGCGCAAGTCGGGTTACGATGATTTTTTCGACGTAACCTGACTTGCCCCATTTTAAGACGCCCATGCGCCATTTTCCCCCTACGCCGGCGCTGTCTGGTGTACGTGGTTTTTCTCGCGCACACCAGGCAGCGCCGGTCTGCTTGCGCCGGCTAACGCCATTCAATAAATACGGCGCCCGCATGGCGCTTCAGAATGGCGTTAGCCGGCGCAAAACTTTTTGACGCTAAACTGCGTTAGCGCAGTTTAGCGTCAAAAAGTATAAATATGGGCCTTGGATTTTTTCACTTTTTGGATGAAAAAAGTTGAAATTTTTTCCAAGTGCCCACTCAGAATGGGACTTTGTCACTTTTTTGACAAAAGTATGAATTTGCAATTTTTCACTATTTGGATCAAAAAAGTTTATCTTTCCATCCAATAAGTCAAAATGTCCCCATTCTGACATTGGAAGCGATACACATGTCAACTTTGACAAAAGTTGAATATTTTTCTAAGTCCCATCTCATAATGAGATGGGACTTAGAAAAAAATTCAACTTTTGTGAAAAGTCAATAGAGCTTCCAAGTCCCTTGTCAGAATGGGAATTTGTTACTTCTTTGAAGCAGAAAATTAAATTTGGATGTTTTCACTTTTTGGACGATAAAGGTTGAAATTTTTTCTAAGTCCCCATTCAGAATGGGACTTTGTGACTTTTTTGAAGAAATGTATTGAATTTGGATTTTTTTACTTTTTTCATGAAAAAAGTAGACATTTTCTCCAAGTGCCAATCAGAACCGGACTTTGTCACTTTTTTGAAGAAAAAAATTGAAATTAGATTTTTTTCACTTTTGGGACTAAAAAAGATGACATTTTGATTTTTTCACTTTTTGGATAAAAAAAATTGAAATTTTTTCCAAGTGCCCACTCAGAACGGAATTTTTTTTCACTTTTTTAAAGAAAAAACTTGAAATTTGATTTTTTCACTTTTGGGACTAAAAAAGATGAAATTTTGATTTTTCTCTTTTTTGGTGAAAAAAGTTGAAATTTTTTCAAAGTGCCCACTCAGAATGAGTTTTTTTTCACTTTTTTGAAGAAAAAATTGAAATTTTATTTTTTTACTTTTGGACTAAAAAAGATGAAATTAGGATTTTTTCACTTTTTGGATGAAAAAAGTTGAAATTTTTTCCAGTGCCCACTCAGAATGGGACTTTGTCACTTTTTTGACAAAAACTATGAATTTGAAATTTTTCACTATTTGGATCAAAAAAGTTTATCTTTCCATCCAATAAGTCAAAATGTCCCATTCTGACATGGGAAGCGGCACACATGTCAACTTAGACAAAAGTTGAATATTTTTCTAAGTCCCATCTCATAATGAGATGGGACTTAGAAAAAAATTCTACTTTTGTGAAAAGTCAAAAGAGCTTCCAAGTCCCTTGTCAGAATGGGAATTTGTTACTTCTTTGAAGAAGAAAATTAAATTTGGATGTTTTCACTTTTTGGACGATGAAGGTTGAAATTTTTTCTAAGTCCCCATTCAGAATGGGACTTTGTGACTTTTTTGAAGAAAATGTATTGAATTTGGATTTTTTTCACTTTTTGGATGAAAAAAGTAGACATTTTTTCCAAGTGCCCACTCAGAACCGGACTTTGTCACTTTTTTGAAGAAAAAAATTGAAATTTGATTTTTTCACTTTTGGGACTAAAAAAGATGACATTTTGATTTTTTCACTTTTTGGATGAAAAAAGTTGAAATTTTTCTAAGTGCCCACTCAGAACGGGACTTTGCCACTTTTTTGAAGAAAAAAATTGAAATTTGATTTATTAATTTTGGGACTAAAAGTTCAAATTTGGATTTTTTCACTTTTTTGAAGAAAAAAATTGAAATTTCATTTTTTCACTTTTGGGACTTAAAAAGATGAAATTTGTATTTCTTCACCTTTTGGATGAAAAAATTTGAAATGTTTTCAAATTCCACTCAGAATGGCACTTTTTCACTTTTTTGACAAAAACTCTGAATTTGCACTTTGGATCAAAAAAGTTTATCTTTCCATCCAATAAGTCAAAATGTCCCATTCTGACAAGGAAGCGGCGCACATGTCAACTTAGACAAAAGTTGAATATTTTTCTAAGTCCCATCTCATAATGAGATGGGACTTAGAAAAAAATTCAACTTTGTGAAAAGTCAATAGAGCTTCCAAGTCCCTTGTCAGAATGGGGAATTTGTTACTTCTTTGAAGCAGAAAATTAAATTTGGATGTTTTCACTTTTTGGACGATAAAGGTTGAAATTTTTTCTAAGTCCCCATTCAGAATGGGACTTTGTGACTTTTTTGAAGAAATGTATTGAATTTGGATTTTTTTACTTTTTTCATGAAAAAAGTAGACATTTTCTCCAAGTGCCAATCAGAACCGGACTTTGTCACTTTTTTGAAGAAAAAAATTGAAATTAGATTTTTTCACTTTTGGGACTGAAAAAGATGACATTTTGATTTTTTCACTTTTTGGATGAAAAAAGTTGAATTTTTTTCCAAGTGCCAACTCAGAACGGATTTTTTTTCACTTTTTTGAAGAAAAAAATTGAAATTAGATTTTTTCACTTTTGGGACTAAAAAAGATGACATTTTGATTTTTTCACTTTTTGGATAAAAAAAGTTGAAATTTTTTCCAAGTGCCCACTCAGAATGAATTTTTTTTCACTTTTTGGAAGAAAAAAATTGAAATTAGTTTTTTTTACTTTTGGGACTAAAAAAGATGAAATTTGGATTTTTTCACTTTTTGGATGAAAAAAGTTGAAATTTTTTCCAAGTGCCAAGTCCCAGAATGGGACTTTGTCACTTTTTTGACAAAAAGTATGAATTTGCAATTTTTCACTATTTGGATCAAAAAAGTTTATCTTTCCATCCAATAAGTCAAAATGTCCCATTCTGACATTGAAAGCGATACACATGTCAACTTTGACAAAAGTTGAATATTTTTCAAAGTCCCATCTCATAATGAGATGGGACTTAGAAAAAAATTCAACTTTTGTGAAAAGTCAATAGAGCTTCCAAGTCCCTTGTCAGAATGGGAATTTGTTACTTCTTTGAAGCAGAAAATTAAATTTGGATGTTTTCACTTTTTGGACGATAAAGGTTGAAATTTTTTCTAAGTCCCCATTCAGAATGGGACTTTGTGACTTTTTTGAAGAAATGTATTGAATTTGGATTTTTTTACTTTTTTCATGAAAAAAGTAGACATTTTCTCCAAGTGCCAATCAGAACCGGACTTTGTCACTTTTTTGAAGAAAAAAATTGAAATTAGATTTTTTTCACTTTTGGGACTAAAAAAGATGACATTTTGATTTTTTCACTTTTTGGATAAAAAAAATTGAAATTTTTTCCAAGTGCCCACTCAGAACGGAATTTTTTTCACTTTTTTAAAGAAAAAATTGAAATTTGATTTTTTCACTTTTGGGACTAAAAAAGATAAAATTTGATTTTTTCTCTTTTTTGGTGAAAAAAGTTGAAATTTTTTCAAAGTGCCCACTCAGAATGAGTTTTTTTTCACTTTTTTGAAGAAAAAAATTGAAATTTTATTTTTTTACTTTTGGGACTAAAAAAGATGAAATTAGGATTTTTTCACTTTTTGGATGAAAAAAGTTGAAATTTTTTCCAAGTGCCCACTCAGAATGGGACTTTGTCACTCTTTTGACAAAAACTATGAATTTGAATTTTTCACTATTTGGATCAAAAAAGTTTATCTTTCCATCCAATAGTCAAAATGTCCCATTCTGACATGGGAAGCGGCACACATGTCAACTTAGACAAAAGTTGAATATTATTCTAAGTCCCATCTCATAATGAGATGGGACTTAGAAAAAAAATTCAACTTTTGTGAAAAGTCAATAGAGCTTCCAAGTCCCTTGTCAGAATGGGAATTTGTTACTTCGTTGAAGAAGAAAATTAAATTTGGATGTTTCACTTTTTGGACGATAAAGGTTGAAATTTTTTCTAAGTCCCCATTCAGAATGGGACTTTGGGACTTTTTTGAAGAAATGTATTGAATTTGGATTTTTTTACTTTTTGGATGAAAAAAGTAGACATTTTCTCCAAGTGCCAATCAGAACCGGACTTTGTCACTTTTTTGAAGAAAAAAATTGAAATTAGATTTTTTCACTTTTGGGACTAAAAAAGATGACATTTTGATTTTTTCACTTTTTGGATGAAAAAAGTTGAAATTTTTTCCAAGTGCCCACTCAGAACGGAATTTTTTTCACTTTTTTGAAGAAAAAAATTGAAATTTGATTTTTTCACTTTTGGGACTAAAAAAGATGAAATTTGGATTTTTTCACTTTTTGGTGAAAAAAGTTGAAATTTTTTCCAAGTGCCCACTCAGAATGAATTTTTTTTCACTTTTTTGAAGAAAAAAATTGAAATTAGTTTTTCTTACTTTTAGGACTAAAAAAGATGAAATTTGGATTTTTTCACTTTTTGGATGAAAAAAGTTGAATTTTTTCCAAGTGCCAAGTCCCAGAATGGGACTTTGTCACTTTTTTGACAAAAGTATGAATTTGCAATTTTTCACTATTTGGATCAAAAAAGTTTATCTTTCCATCCAATAAGTCAAAATGTCCCATTCTGACATTGGAAGCGATACACATGTCAACTTAGACAAAGTTGAATATTTTTCTAAGTCCCATCTCATAATGAGATGGGACTTAGAAAAAAATTCAACTTTTGTGAAAAGTCAAAGAGCTTCCAAGTCCCTTGTCAGAATTGGAATTTGTTACTTCTTTGAAGAAGAAAATTAAATTTGGATGTTTTCACTTTTTGGACGATGAAGGTTGAAATTTTTTCTAAGTCCCCATTCAGAATGGGACTTTGTGACTTTTTTGAAGAAATGTATTGAATTTGGATTTTTTCACTTTTTGGATGAAAAAAGTAGACATTTTTTCCAAGTGCCCACTCAGAACCGGACTTTGTCACTTTATTGAAGAAAAAAATTGAAATTTGATTTTTTCACTTTTGGGACTAAAAAAGATGAAATTTTTATTTTTTCACTTTTTGGATAAAAAAAGTAGAAATGTTTTCCAAGTGCCCACTCAGAACGGAATTTTTTTCACTTTTTTGAAGAAAAAAATGGAAATTTGATTTTTTCACTTTTGGGACTAAAAAAGATGAAATTTGGATTTTTTCACTTTTTTGGTGAAAAAAGTTGAAATTTGTTCCAAGTGCCCACTCAGAATGAATTTTTTTTCACTTTTTTGAAGAAAAAAATTGAAATTAGTTTTTTTTACTTTTGGGACTAAAAAAGATGAAATTAGGATTTTTTCACTTTTTGGATGAAAAAAGTTGAAATTTTTTCCAAGTGCCCACTCAGAATGGGACTTTGTCACTTTTTTGATAAAAACTATGAATTTGCAATTTTTCACTATTTGGATCAAAAAAGTTTATCTTTCCATCCAATAAGTCAAAATGTCCCATTCTGACATGGGAAGCGGCACACATGTCAACTTAGACAAAAGTTGAATATTTTTCTAAGTCCCATCTCATAATGAGATGGGACTTAGAAAAAAATTCTACTTTTGTGAAAAGTCAAAAGAGCTTCCAAGTCCCTTGTCAGAATGGGAATTTGTTACTTCTTTGAAGAAGAAAATTAAATTTGGATGTTTTCACTTTTTGGACGATGAAGGTTGAAATTTTTTCTAAGTCGCCATTCAGAATGGGACTTTGTGACTTTTTGAAGAAATGTATTGAATTTGGATTTTTTCACTTTTTGGATGAAAAAAGTAGACATTTTTTCCAAGTGCCCACTCAGAACCGGACTTTGTCACTTTTTTGAAGAAAAAAATTGAAATTTGATTTTTTCACTTTTGGGACTAAAAAAGATGACATTTTGATTTTTTCACTTCTTGGATGAAAAAAGTTGAAAATTTTTCTAAGTGCCCACTCAGAATGGGACTTTGCCACTTTTTTGAAGAAAAAAATAGAAATTTGATTTATTAATTTTGGGACTAAAAGTTCTAATTTGGGGCCGTATTTATACTCCGTTTGCTCCGAATTTGCGTCGTTTTTTTCGACGCAAATTCGACGCTAAACTAACGCCAACTAACGCCATATTTATACTATGGCGTTAGAGGCGAATAGCGCCAAAGTTCCCGGAATGTGCGTCATTTTTTAGCGTGAACCCCTTCCTTGCGTTAATGATATGCAAGGGAGGCGTTCCCGTCTAAAAAATGACTCCCAGGCCTTTACGTGGTATTTATACTCCCGGGCAAAAGAGACGCCCGGGAGTGGGCGTGGCTAAAAACGGCGCATTTGCGCCGCTTTTTAACGCCTGGGTCAGGCATGGCGTTAAGGGACAAGTGGGCTCAAAATGAGCCCAGAGTGCCCTCCCCTGCCCCCAGGGACCCCCCCTGCCACCCTTGCCCACCCCAGGAGGACACCCAAGGCTGGAGGGACCCACCCCAGGGACATTCAGGTAAGTATTTTTTTTTAATAATTTTTTTTGGCATAGGGGGGCCTGATTTGTGCCCCCCTACATGCCACTATGCCCAATGACCATGCCCAGGGGACAGAAGTCCCCTGGGCATGGCCATTGGGCAAGGGGGCATGACTCCTATCTTTACAATGATAGGAGTCATGTTGATGGGGGATGGGCGTCGAAAATAAATGGCGCAAGTCGGGTTACGATGATTTTTTCGACGTAACCTGACTTGCCCCATTTTAAGACGCCCATGCGCCATTTTCCCCCTACGCCGGCGCTGTCTGGTGTACGTGGTTTTTCTCGCGCACACCAGGCAGCGCCGGTCTGCTTGCGCCGGCTAACGCCATTCAATAAATACGGCGCCCGCATGGCGCTTCAGAATGGCGTTAGCCGGCGCAAAACTTTTTGACGCTAAACTGCGTTAGCGCAGTTTAGCGTCAAAAAGTATAAATATGGGCCTTGGATTTTTTCACTTTTTGGATGAAAAAAGTTGAAATTTTTTCCAAGTGCCCACTCAGAATGGGACTTTGTCACTTTTTTGACAAAAAGTATGAATTTGCAATTTTTCACTATTTGGATCAAAAAAGTTTATCTTTCCATCCAATAAGTCAAAATGTCCCATTCTGACATTGGAAGCGATACACATGTCAACTTTGACAAAAGTTGAATATTTTTCTAAGTCCCATCTCATAATGAGATGGGACTTAGAAAAAAATTCAACTTTTGTGAAAAGTCAATAGAGCTTCCAAGTCCCTTGTCAGAATGGGAATTTGTTACTTCTTTGAAGCAGAAAATTAAATTTGGATGTTTTCACTTTTTGGACGATAAAGGTTGAAATTTTTTCTAAGTCCCCATTCAGAATGGGACTTTGTGACTTTTTTGAAGAAATGTATTGAATTTGGATTTTTTTACTTTTTTCATGAAAAAAGTAGACATTTTCTCCAAGTGCCAATCAGAACCGGACTTTGTCACTTTTTTGAAGAAAAAAATTGAAATTAGATTTTTTTCACTTTTGGGACTAAAAAAGATGACATTTTGATTTTTTCACTTTTTGGATAAAAAAAATTGAAATTTTTTCCAAGTGCCCACTCAGAACGGAATTTTTTTTCACTTTTTTAAAGAAAAAACTTGAAATTTGATTTTTTCACTTTTGGGACTAAAAAAGATGAAATTTTGATTTTTTCTCTTTTTTGGTGAAAAAAGTTGAAATTTTTTCAAAGTGCCCACTCAGAATGAGTTTTTTTTCACTTTTTTGAAGAAAAAAATTGAAATTTTATTTTTTTACTTTTGGGACTAAAAAAGATGAAATTAGGATTTTTTCACTTTTTGGATGAAAAAAGTTGAAATTTTTTCCAAGTGCCCACTCAGAATGGGACTTTGTCACTTTTTTGACAAAAACTATGAATTTGAAATTTTTCACTATTTGGATCAAAAAAGTTTATCTTTCCATCCAATAAGTCAAAATGTCCCATTCTGACATGGGAAGCGGCACACATGTCAACTTAGACAAAAGTTGAATATTTTTCTAAGTCCCATCTCATAATGAGATGGGACTTAGAAAAAAATTCTACTTTTGTGAAAAGTCAAAAGAGCTTCCAAGTCCCTTGTCAGAATGGGAATTTGTTACTTCTTTGAAGAAGAAAATTAAATTTGGATGTTTTCACTTTTTGGACGATGAAGGTTGAAATTTTTTCTAAGTCCCCATTCAGAATGGGACTTTGTGACTTTTTTGAAGAAATGTATTGAATTTGGATTTTTTCACTTTTTGGATGAAAAAAGTAGACATTTTTTCCAAGTGCCCACTCAGAACCGGACTTTGTCACTTTTTTGAAGAAAAAAATTGAAATTTGATTTTTTCACTTTTGGGACTAAAAAAGATGACATTTTGATTTTTTCACTTCTTGGATGAAAAAAGTTGAAAATTTTTCCAAGTGCCCACTCAGAATGGGACTTTGCCACTTTTTTGAAGAAAAAAATTGAAATTTGATTTATTAATTTTGGGACTAAAAGTTCAAATTTGGATTTTTTCACTTTTTGGATGAAAAAAATTGAAATTTTTTCTAAGTGCCCACTCAGAACAGGACTTTGTCACTTTTTTGAAGAAAAAAATTGAAATTTCATTTTTTCACTTTTGGGACTTAAAAAGATGAAATTTGTATTTCTTCACCTTTTGGATGAAAAAATGTGAAATGTTTTCAAATTCCCACTCAGAATGGCACTTTTTCACTTTTTTGACAAAAACTCTGAATTTGCACTTTGGATCAAAAAAGTTTATCTTTCCATCCAATAAGTCAAAAT
Source organism: Pleurodeles waltl (assembly GCF_031143425.1). Classification (NCBI taxonomy): domain Eukaryota; kingdom Metazoa; phylum Chordata; class Amphibia; order Caudata; family Salamandridae; genus Pleurodeles; species Pleurodeles waltl. The sequence continues at coordinate 47,746 of NW_027150178.1, read as the reverse complement.
GTCCCATTCTGACAAGGGAAGCGGCGCACATGTCAACTTAGACAAAAGTTGAATATTTTTCTAAGTCCCATCTCATAATGAGATGGGACTTAGAAAAAAATTCAACTTTTGTGAAAAGTCAATAGAGCTTCCAAGCCCCTTGTCAGAATGGGAATTTGTTACTTCTTTGAAGCAGAAAATTAAATTTGGATGTTTTCACTTTTTGGACGATAAAGGTTGAAATTTTTTCTAAGTCCCCATTCAGAATGGGACTTTGTGACTTTTTTGAAGAAATGTATTGAATTTGGATTTTTTTACTTTTTGGATGAAAAAAGTAGACATTTTCTCCAAGTGCCAATCAGAACCGGACTTTGTCACTTTTTAGAAGAAAAAAATTGAAATTAGATTTTTTCACTTTTGGGACTAAAAAAGATGACATTTTGATTTTTTCACTTTTTGGATGAAAAAAGTTGAAATTTTTTCCAAGTGCCCACTCAGAACGGAAATTTTTTCACTTTTTTGAAGAAAAAAATTGAAATTAGATTTTTTCACTTTTGGGACTAAAAAAGATGACATTTTGATTTTTTCACTTTTTGGATGAAAAAAGTTGAAATTTTTTCCAAGTGCCCACTCAGAACGGATTTTTTTTCACTTTTTTGAAGAAAAAAATTGAAATTTGATTTTTTCACTTTTGGGACTAAAAAAGATGACATTTTGATTTTTTCACTTTTTGGATGAAAAAAGTTGAAATTTTTTCCAAGTGCCAAGTCCCAGAATGGGACTTTGTCACTTTTTTGACAAAAAGTATGAATTTGCAATTTTTCACTATTTGGATCAAAAAAGTTTATCTTTCCATCCAATAAGTCAAAATGTCCCATTCTGACATTGGAAGCGATACACATGTCAACTTAGACAAAAGTTGAATATTTTTCTAAGTCCCATCTCATAATGAGATGGGACTTAGAAAAAAATTCAACTTTTGTGAAAAGTCAAAAGAGCTTCCAAGTCCCTTGTCAGAATTGGAATTTGTTACTTCTTTGAAGAAGAAAATTAAATTTGGATGTTTTCACTTTTTGGACGATAAAGGTTGAAATTTTTTCTAAGTCCCCATTCAGAATGGGACTTTGTGACTTTTTTGAAGAAATGTATTGAATTTGGATTTTTTCACTTTTTGGATGAAAAAAGTAGACATTTTTTCCAAGTGCCCACTCAGAACTGGACTTTGTCACTTTTTTGAAGAAAAAAATTGAATTTTATTTTTTCACTTTTGGGACTAAAAAAGATGACATTTTGATTTTTTCACTTTTTGGATGAAAAAAGTTGAAAAATTTTCTAAGTGCCCACTCAGAACGGGACTTTGCCACTTTTTTGAAGAAAAAAATTGAAATTTCATTTTTTCACTTTTGGGACTTAAAAAGATGAAATTTGTATTTCTTCACCTTTTGGATGAAAAAATTTGAAATGTTTTCAAATTCCCACTCAGAATGGCACTTTTTCACTTTTTTGACAAAAACTCTGAATTTGCACTTTGGATCAAAAAAGTTTATCTTTCCATCCAATAAGTCAAAATGTCCCATTCTGACAAGGGAAGCGGCGCACATGTCAACTTAGACAAAAGTTGAATATTTTTCTAAGTCCCATCTCATAATGAGATGGGACTTAGAAAAAAATTCAACTTTTGTGAAAAGTCAATAGAGCTTCCAAGTCCCTTGTCAGAATGGGAATTTGTTACTTCTTTGAAGCAGAAAATTAAATTTGGATGTTTTCACTTTTTGGACGATAAAGGTTGAAATTTTTTCTAAGTCCCCATTCAGAATGGGACTTTGTGACTTTTTTGAAGAAATGTATTGAATTTGGATTTTTTTACTTTTTTCATGAAAAAAGTAGACATTTTCTCCAAGTGCCAATCAGAACCGGACTTTGTCACTTTTTTGAAGAAAAAAATTGAAATTAGATTTTTTCACTTTTGGGACTGAAAAAGATGACATTTTGATTTTTTCACTTTTTGGATGAAAAAAGTTGAAATTTTTTCCAAGTGCCAACTCAGAACGGATTTTTTTTCACTTTTTTGAAGAAAAAAATTGAAATTAGATTTTTTCACTTTTGGGACTAAAAAAGATGACATTTTGGATTTTTTCACTTTTTGGATAAAAAAAGTTGACATTTTTTCCAAGTGCCAAGTCCCAGAATGGGACTTTGTCACTTTTTTGACAAAAAGTATGAATTTGCAATTTTTCACTATTTGGATCAAAAAAGTTTATCTTTCCATCCAATAAGTCAAAATGTCCCATTCTGACATTGAAAGCGATACACATGTCAACTTTGACAAAAGTTGAATATTTTTCTAAGTCCCATCTCATAATGAGATGGGACTTAGAAAAAAATTCAACTTTTGTGAAAAGTCAATAGAGCTTCCAAGTCCCTTGTCAGAATGGGAATTTGTTACTTCTTTGAAACAGAAAATTAAATTTGGATGTTTTCACTTTTTGGACGATAAAGGTTGAAATTTTTTCTAAGTCCCCATTCAGAATGGGACTTTGTGACTTTTTTGAAGAAATGTATTGAATTTGGATTTTTTTACTTTTTTCATGAAAAAAGTAGACATTTTCTCCAAGTGCCAATCAGAACCGGACTTTGTCACTTTTTTGAAGAAAAAAATTGAAATTAGATTTTTTTCACTTTTGGGACTAAAAAAGATGACATTTTGATTTTTTCACTTTTTGGATAAAAAAAATTGAAATTTTTTCCAAGTGCCCACTCAGAACGGAATTTTTTTCACTTTTTTAAAGAAAAAAATTGAAATTTGATTTTTTCACTTTTGGGACTAAAAAAGATGAAATTTTGATTTTTTCTCTTTTTTGGTGAAAAAAGTTGAAATTTTTTCAAAGTGCCCACTCAGAATGAGTTTTTTTTCACTTTTTTGAAGAAAAAAATTGAAATTTTATTTTTTTACTTTTGGGACTAAAAAAGATGAAATTAGGATTTTTTCACTTTTTGGATGAAAAAAGTTGAAATTTTTTCCAAGTGCCCACTCAGAATGGGACTTTGTCACTCTTTTGACAAAAACTATGAATTTGAAATTTTTCACTATTTGGATCAAAAAAGTTTATCTTGCCATCCAATAAGTCAAAATGTCCCATTCTGACATGGGAAGCGGCACACATGTCAACTTAGACAAAAGTTGAATATTATTCTAAGTCCCATCTCATAATGAGATGGGACTTAGAAAAAAATTCAACTTTTGTGAAAAGTCAATAGAGCTTCCAAGTCCCTTGTCAGAATGGGAATTTGTTACTTCGTTGAAGAAGAAAATTAAATTTGGATGTTTTCACTTTTTGGACGATAAAGGTTGAAATTTTTTCTAAGTCCCCATTCAGAATGGGACTTTGGGACTTTTTTGAAGAAATGTATTGAATTTGGATTTTTTTACTTTTTGGATGAAAAAAGTAGACATTTTCTCCAAGTGCCAATCAGAACCGGACTTTGTCACTTTTTTGAAGAAAAAAATTGAAATTAGATTTTTTCACTTTTGGGACTAAAAAAGATGACATTTTGATTTTTTCACTTTTTGGATGAAAAAAGTTGAAATTTTTTCCAAGTGCCCACTCAGAACGGAATTTTTTTCACTTTTTTGAAGAAAAAAATTGAAATTTGATTTTTTCACTTTTGGGACTAAAAAAGATGAAATTTGGATTTTTTCACTTTTTTGGTGAAAAAAGTTGAAATTTTTTCCAAGTGCCCACTCAGAATGAATTTTTTTTCACTTTTTTGAAGAAAAAAATTGAAATTAGTTTTTTTTACTTTTGGGACTAAAAAAGATGAAATTTGGATTTTTTCACTTTTTGGATGAAACAAGTTGAATTTTTTTCCAAGTGCCAAGTCCCAGAATGGGACTTTGTCACTTTTTTGACAAAAAGTATGAATTTGCAATTTTTCACTATTTGGATCAAAAAAGTTTATCTTTCCATCCAATAAGTCAAAATGTCCCATTCTGACATTGGAAGCGATACACATGTCAACTTAGACAAAAGTTGAATATTTTTCTAAGTCCCATCTCATAATGAGATGGGACTTAGAAAAAAATTCAACTTTTGTGAAAAGTCAAAAGAGCTTCCAAGTCCCTTGTCAGAATTGGAATTTGTTACTTCTTTGAAGAAGAAAATTAAATTTGGATGTTTTCACTTTTTGGACGATGAAGGTTGAAATTTTTTCTAAGTCCCCATTCAGAATGGGACTTTGTGACTTTTTTGAAGAAATGTATTGAATTTGGATTTTTTCACTTTTTGGATGAAAAAAGTAGACATTTTTTCCAAGTGCCCACTCAGAACCGGACTTTGTCACTTTATTGAAGAAAAAAATTGAAATTTGATTTTTTCACTTTTGGGACTAAAAAAGATGAAATTTTTATTTTTTCACTTTTTGGATAAAAAAAGTAGAAATGTTTTCCAAGTGCCCACTCAGAACGGAATTTTTTTCACTTTTTTGAAGAAAAAAATGGAAATTTGATTTTTTCACTTTTGGGACTAAAAAAGATGAAATTTGGATTTTTTCACTTTTTTGGTGAAAAAAGTTGAAATTTTTTCCAAGTGCCCACTCAGAATGATTTTTTTTTCACTTTTTTGAAGAAAAAATTTGAAATTTGTTTTTTTTACTTTTGGGACTAAAAAAGATTAAATTTGGATTTTTTCACTTTTGGGACTAAAAAAGATGACATTTTGATTTTTTCACTTTTTGGATAAAAAAAGTTGAAATTTTTTCCAAGTGCCCACTCAGAATGAATTTTTTTTCACTTTTTTGAAGAAAAAAATTGAAATTAGTTTTTTTTACTTTTGGGACTAAAAAAGATGAAATTTGGATTTTTTCACTTTTTGGATGAAAAAAGTTGAAATTTTTTCCAAGTGCCAAGTCCCAGAATGGGACTTTGTCACTTTTTTGACAAAAAGTATGAATTTGCAATTTTTCACTATTTGGATCAAAAAAGTTTATCTTTCCATCCAATAAGTCAAAATGTCCCATTCTGACATTGAAAGCGATACACATGTCAACTTTGACAAAAGTTGAATATTTTTCTAAGTCCCATCTCATAATGAGATGGGACTTAGAAAAAAATTCAACTTTTGTGAAAAGTCAATAGAGCTTCCAAGTCCCTTGTCAGAATGGGAATTTGTTACTTCTTTGAAGCAGAAAATTAAATTTGGATGTTTTCACTTTTTGGACGATAAAGGTTGAAATTTTTTCTAAGTCCCCATTCAGAATGGGACTTTGTGACTTTTTTGAAGAAATGTATTGAATTTGGATTTTTTTACTTTTTTCATGAAAAAAGTAGACATTTTCTCCAAGTGCCAATCAGAACCGGACTTTGTCACTTTTTTGAAGAAAAAAATTGAAATTAGATTTTTTTCACTTTTGGGACTAAAAAAGATGACATTTTGATTTTTTCACTTTTTGGATAAAAAAAATTCAAATTTTTTCCAAGTGCCCACTCAGAACGGAATTTGTTTCACTTTTTTAAAGAAAAAAATTGAAATTTGATTTTTTCACTTTTGGGACTAAAAAAGATGAAATTTTGATTTTTTCTCTTTTTTGGTGAAAAAAGTTGAAATTTTTTCAAAGTGCCCACTCAGAATGAGTTTTTTTTCACTTTTTTGAAGAAAAAAATTGAAATTTTATTTTTTTACTTTTGGGACTAAAAAAGATGAAATTAGGATTTTTTCACTTTTTGGATGAAAAAAGTTGAAATTTTTTCCAAGTGCCCACTCAGAATGGGACTTTGTCACTCTTTTGACAAAAACTATGAATTTGAAATTTTTCACTATTTGGATCAAAAAAGTTTATCTTTCCATCCAATAAGTCAAAATGTCCCATTCTGACATGGGAAGCGGCACACATGTCAACTTAGACAAAAGTTGAATATTATTCTAAGTCCCATCTCATAATGAGATGGGACTTAGAAAAAAATTCAACTTTTGTGAAAAGTCAATAGAGCTTCCAAGTCCCTTGTCAGAATGGGAATTTGTTACTTCGTTGAAGAAGAAAATTAAATTTGGATGTTTTCACTTTTTGGACGATAAAGGTTGAAATTTTTTCTAAGTCCCCATTCAGAATGGGACTTTGGGACTTTTTTGAAGAAATGTATTGAATTTGGATTTTTTTACTTTTTGGATGAAAAAAGTAGACATTTTCTCCAAGTGCCAATCAGAACCGGACTTTGTCACTTTTTTGAAGAAAAAAATTGAAATTAGATTTTTTCACTTTTGGGACTAAAAAAGATGACATTTTGATTTTTTCACTTTTTGGATGAAAAAAGTTGAAATTTTTTCCAAGTGCCCACTCAGAACGGATTTTTTTTCACTTTTTTGAAGAAAAAAATTGAAATTTGATTTTTTCACTTTTGGGACTAAAAAAGATGAAATTTGGATTTTTTCACTTTTTTGGTGAAAAAAGTTGAAATTTTTTCCAAGTGCCCACTCAGAATGAATTTTTTTTCACTTTTTTGAAGAAAAAAATTGAAATTAGTTTTTTTTACTTTTGGGACTAAAAAAGATGAAATTTGGATTTTTTCACTTTTTGGATGAAAAAAGTTGAAATTTTTTCCAAGTGCCAAGTCCCAGAATGGGACTTTGTCACTTTTTTGACAAAAAGTATGAATTTGCAATTTTTCACTATTTGGATCAAAAAAGTTTATCTTTCCATCCAATAAGTCAAAATGTCCCATTCTGACATTGAAAGCGATACACATGTCAACTTTGACAAAAGTTGAATATTTTTCTAAGTCCCATCTCATAATGAGATGGGACTTAGAAAAAAATTCAACTTTTGTGAAAAGTCAATAGAGCTTCCAAGTCCCTTGTCAGAATGGGAATTTGTTACTTCTTTGAAGCAGAAAATTAAATTTGGATGTTTTCACTTTTTGGACGATAAAGGTTGAAATTTTTTCTAAGTCCCCATTCAGAATGGGACTTTGTGACTTTTTTGAAGAAATGTATTGAATTTGGATTTTTTTACTTTTTTCATGAAAAAAGTAGACATTTTCTCCAAGTGCCAATCAGAACCGGACTTTGTCACTTTTTTGAAGAAAAAAATTGAAATTAGATTTTTTTCACTTTTGGGACTAAAAAAGATGACATTTTGATTTTTTCACTTTTTGGATAAAAAAAATTGAAATTTTTTCCAAGTGCCCACTCAGAACGGAATTTGTTTCACTTTTTTAAAGAAAAAAATTGAAATTTGATTTTTTCACTTTTGGGACTAAAAAAGATGAAATTTTGATTTTTTCTCTTTTTTGGTGAAAAAAGTTGAAATTTTTTCAAAGTGCCCACTCAGAATGAGTTTTTTTTCACTTTTTTGAAGAAAAAAATTGAAATTTTATTTTTTTACTTTTGGGACTAAAAAAGATGAAATTAGGATTTTTTCACTTTTTGGATGAAAAAAGTTGAAATTTTTTCCAAGTGCCCACTCAGAATGGGACTTTGTCACTCTTTTGACAAAAACTATGAATTTGAAATTTTTCACTATTTGGATCAAAAAAGTTTATCTTTCCATCCAATAAGTCAAAATGTCCCATTCTGACATGGGAAGCGGCACACATGTCAACTTAGACAAAAGTTGAATATTATTCTAAGTCCCATCTCATAATGAGATGGGACTTAGAAAAAAATTCAACTTTTGTGAAAAGTCAATAGAGCTTCCAAGTCCCTTGTCAGAATGGGAATTTGTTACTTCGTTGAAGAAGAAAATTAAATTTGGATGTTTTCACTTTTTGGACGATAAAGGTTGAAATTTTTTCTAAGTCCCCATTCAGAATGGGACTTTGGGACTTTTTTGAAGAAATGTATTGAATTAGGATTTTTTTACTTTTTGGATGAAAAAAGTAGACATTTTCTCCAAGTGCCAATCAGAACCGGACTTTGTCACTTTTTTGAAGAAAAAAATTGAAATTAGATTTTTTCACTTTTGGGACTAAAAAAGATGACATTTTGATTTTTTCACTTTTTGGATGAAAAAAGTTGAAATTTTTTCCAAGTGCCCACTCAGAACGGATTTTTTTTCACTTTTTTGAAGAAAAAAATTGAAATTTGATTTTTTCACTTTTGGGACTAAAAAAGATGAAATTTGGATTTTTTCACTTTTTTGGTGAAAAAAGTTGAAATTTTTTCCAAGTGCCCACTCAGAATGAATTTTTTTTCACTTTTTTGAAGAAAAAAATTGAAATTAGTTTTTTTTACTTTTGGGACTAAAAAAGATGAAATTTGGATTTTTTCACTTTTTGGATGAAAAAAGTTGAATTTTTTTCCAAGTGCCAAGTCCCAGAATGGGACTTTGTCACTTTTTTGACAAAAAGTATGAATTTGCAATTTTTCACTATTTGGATCAAAAAAGTTTATCTTTCCATCCAATAAGTCAAAATGTCCCATTCTGACATGGGAAGCGGCACACATGTCAACTTAGACAAAAGTTGAATATTTTTCTAAGTCCCATCTCATAATGAGATGGGACTTAGAAAAAAATTCAACTTTTGTGAAAAGTCAAAAGAGCTTCCAAGTCCCTTGTCAGAATTGGAATTTGTTACTTCTTTGAAGAAGAAAATTAAATTTGGATGTTTTCACTTTTTGGACGATGAAGGTTGAAATTTTTTCTAAGTCCCCATTCAGAATGGGACTTTGTGACTTTTTTGAAGAAATGTATTGAATTTGGATTTTTTCACTTTTTGGATGAAAAAAGTAGACATTTTTTCCAAGTGCCCACTCAGAACCGGACTTTGTCACTTTATTGAAGAAAAAAATTGAAATTTGATTTTTTCACTTTTGGGACTAAAAAAGATGAAATTTTTATTTTTTCACTTTTTGGATAAAAAAAGTAGAAATGTTTTCCAAGTGCCCACTCAGAACGGAATTTTTTTCACTTTTTTGAAGAAAAAAATGGAAATTTGATTTTTTCACTTTTGGGACTAAAAAAGATGAAATTTGGATTTTTTCACTTTTTTGGTGAAAAAAGTTGAAATTTTTTCCAAGTGCCCACTCAGAATGAATTTTTTTTCACTTTTTTGAAGAAAAAAATTGAAATTAGTTTTTTTTACTTTTGGGACTAAAAAAGATGAAATTAGGATTTTTTCACTTTTTGGATGAAAAAAGTTGAAATTTTTTCCAAGTGCCCACTCAGAATGGGACTTTGTCACTTTTTTGATAAAAACTATGAATTTGCAATTTTTCACTATTTGGATCAAAAAAGTTTATCTTTCCATCCAATAAGTCAAAATGTCCCATTCTGACATGGGAAGCGGCACACATGTCAACTTAGACAAAAGTTGAATATTTTTCTAAGTCCCATCTCATAATGAGATGGGACTTAGAAAAAAATTCTACTTTTGTGAAAAGTCAAAAGAGCTTCCAAGTCCCTTGTCAGAATGGGAATTTGTTACTTCTTTGAAGAAGAAAATTAAATTTGGATGTTTTCACTTTTTGGACGATGAAGGTTGAAATTTTTTCTAAGTCGCCATTCAGAATGGTGACTTTGTGACTTTTTTGAAGAAATGTATTGAATTTGGATTTTTTCACTTTTTGGATGAAAAAAGTAGACATTTTTTCCAAGTGCCCACTCAGAACCGGATTTTGTCACTTTTTTGAAGAAAAAAATTGAAATTTGATTTTTTCACTTTTGGGACTAAAAAAGATGACATTTTGATTTTTTCACTTCTTGGATGAAAAAAGTTGAACATTTTTCTAAGTGCCCACTCAGAATGGGACTTTGCCACTTTTTTGAAAAAAAAAATTGAAATTTGATTTATTAATTTTGGGACTAAAAGTTCAAATTTGGGGCCGTATTTATACTCCGTTTGCGCCGAATTTGCGTCGTTTTTTTCGACGCAAATTCGACGCTAAACTAACGCCAACTAACGCCATATTTATACTATGGCGTTAGAGGCGAATAGCGCCAAAGTTCCTGGAATGTGCGTCATTTTTTAGCGTGAACCCCTTCCTTGCGTTAATGATATGCAAGGGAGGCGTTCCCGTCTAAAAAATGACTCCCAGGCCTTTACGTGGTATTTATACTCCCGGGCAAAAGAGACGCCCGGGAGTGGGCGTGGCTAAAAACGGCGCATTTGCGCCGCTTTTTAACGCCTGGGTCAGGCATGGCGTTAAGGGACAAGTGGGCTCAAAATGAGCCCAGAGTGCCCTCCCCTGCCCCCAGGGACCCCCCCTGCCACCCTTGCCCACCCCAGGAGGACACCCAAGGCTGGAGGGACCCACCCCAGGGACATTCAGGTAAGTATTTTTTTATTTTTTTAAAATAATTTTTTTGGGCATAGGGGGGCCTGATTTGTGCCCCCCTACATGCCACTATGCCCAATGACCATGCCCAGGGGACAGAAGTCCCCTGGGCATGGCCATTGGGCAAGGGGGCATGACTCCTATCTTTACAATGATAGGAGTCATGTTGATGGGGGATGGGCGTCGAAAATAAATGGCGCAAGTCGGGTTACGATGATTTTTTCGACGTAACCTGACTTGCCCCATTTTAAGACGCCCATGCGCCATTTTCCCCCTACGCCGGCGCTGTCTGGTGTACGTGGTTTTTCTCGCGCACACCAGGCAGCGCCGGTCTGCTTGCGCCGGCTAACGCCATTCAATAAATACGGCGCCCGCATGGCGCTTCAGAATGGCGTTAGCCGGCGCAAAACTTTTTGACGCTAAACTGCGTTAGCGCAGTTTAGCGTCAAAAAGTATAAATATGGGCCTTGGATTTTTTCACTTTTTGGATGAAAAAAGTTGAAATTTTTTCCAAGTGCCCACTCAGAATGGGACTTTGTCACTTTTTTGACAAAAAGTATGAATTTGCAATTTTTCACTATTTGGATCAAAAAAGTTTATCTTTCTATCCAATAAGTCAAAATGTCCCATTCTGACATTGGAAGCGATACACATGTCAACTTTGACAAAAGTTGAATATTTTTCTAAGTCCCATCTCATAATGAGATGGGACTTAGAAAAAAAATCAACTTTTGTGAAAAGTCAATAGAGCTTCCAAGTCCCTTGTCAGAATGGGAATTTGTTACTTCTTTGAAGCAGAAAATTAAATTTGGATGTTTTCACTTTTTGGACGATAAAGGTTGAAATTTTTTCTAAGTCCCCATTCAGAATGGGACTTTGTGACTTTTTTGAAGAAATGTATTGAATTTGGATTTTTTTACTTTTTTCATGAAAAAAGTAGACATTTTCTCCAAGTGCCAATCAGAACCGGACTTTGTCACTTTTTTGAAGAAAAAAATTGAAATTAGATTTTTTTCACTTTTGGGACTAAAAAAGATGACATTTTGATTTTTTCACTTTTTGGATAAAAAAAATTGAAATTTTTTCCAAGTGCCCACTCAGAACGGAATTTTTTTCACTTTTTTAAAGAAAAAAATTGAAATTTGATTTTTTCATTTTTTGGACTAAAAAAGATGAAATTTTGATTTTTTCTCTTTTTTGGTGAAAAAAGTTGAAATTTTTTCAAAGTGCCCACTCAGAATGAGTTTTTTTTCACTTTTTTGAAGAAAAAAATTGAAATTTTATTTTTTTACTTTTGGGACTAAAAAAGATGAAATTAGGATTTTTTCACTTTTTGGATGAAAAAAGTTGAAATTTTTTCCAAGTGCCCACTCAGAATGGGACTTTGTCACTTTTTTGACAAAAACTATGAATTTGAAATTTTTCACTATTTGGATCAAAAAAGTTTATCTTTCCATCCAATAAGTCAAAATGTCCCATTCTGACATGGGAAGCGGCACACATGTCAACTTAGACAAAAGTTGAATATTATTCTAAGTCCCATCTCATAATGAGATGGGACTTAGAAAAAAATTCAACTTTTGTGAAAAGTCAATAGAGCTTCCAAGTCCCTTGTCAGAATGGGAATTTGTTACTTCGTTGAAGAAGAAAATTAAATTTGGATGTTTTCACTTTTTGGACGATAAATGTTGAAATTTTTTCTAAGTCCCCATTCAGAATGGGACTTTGGGACTTTTTTGAAGAAATGTATTGAATTTGGATTTTTTTACTTTTTGGATGAAAAAAGTAGACATTTTCTCAAAGTGCCAATCAGAACCGGACTTTGTCACTTTTTTGAAGAAAAAAATTGAAATTAGATTTTTTCACTTTTGGGACTAAAAAAGATGACATTTTGATTTTTTCACTTTTTGGATGAAAAAAGTTGAAATTTTTTCCAAGTGCCCACTCAGAACGGAATTTTTTTCACTTTTTTGAAGAAAAAAATTGAAATTTGATTTTTTCACTTTTGGGACTAAAAAAGATGAAATTTGGATTTTTTCACTTTTTTGGTGAAAAAAGTTGAAATTTTTTCCAAGTGCCCACTCAGAATGAATTTTTTTTCACTTTTTTGAAGAAAAAAATTGAAATTAGTTTTTTTTACTTTTGGGACTAAAAAAGATGAAATTTGGATTTTTTCACTTTTTGGATGAAAAAAGTTGAAATTTTTTCCAAGTGCCAACTCCCAGAATGGGACTTTGTCACTTTTTTGACAAAAAGTATGAATTTGCAATTTTTCACTATTTGGATCAAAAAAGTTTATCTTTCCATCCAATAAGTCAAAATGTCCCATTCTGACATTGGAAGCGATACACATGTCAACTTAGACAAAAGTTGAATATTTTTCTAAGTCCCATCTCATAATGAGATGGGACTTAGAAAAAAATTCAACTTTTGTGAAAAGTCAAAAGAGCTTCCAAGTCCCATGTCAGAATTGGAATTTGTTACTTCTTTGAAGAAGAAAATTAAATTTGGATGTTTACACTTTTTGGACGATGAAGGTTGAAATTTTTTCTAAGTCCCCATTCAGAATGGGACTTTGTGACTTTTTTGAAGAAATGTATTGAATTTGGATTTTTTCACTTTTTGGATGAAAAAAGTAGACATTTTTTCCAAGTGCCCACTCAGAACCGGACTTTGTCACTTTATTGAAGAAAAAAATTGAAATTTGATTTTTTCACTTTTGGGACTAAAAAAGATGAAATTTTTATTTTTTCACTTTTTGGATAAAAAAAGTAGAAATGTTTTCCAAGTGCCCACTCAGAACGGAATTTTTTTCACTTTTTTGAAGAAAAAAATGGAAATTTGATTTTTTCACTTTTGGGACTAAAAAAGATGAAATTTGGATTTTTTCACTTTTTTGGTGAAAAAAGTTGAAATTTTTTCCAAGTGCCCTCTCAGAATGAATTTTTTTTCACTTTTTTGAAGAAAAAAATTGAAATTAGTTTTTTTTACTTTTGGGACTAAAAAAGATGAAATTAGGATTTTTTCACTTTTTGGATGAAAAAAGTTGAAATTTTTTCCAAGTGCCCACTCAGAATGGGACTTTGTCACTTTTTTGATAAAAACTATGAATTTGCAATTTTTCACTATTTGGATCAAAAGAGTTTATCTTTCCATCCAATAAGTCAAAATGTCCCATTCTGACATGGGAAGCGGCACACATGTCAACTTAGACAAAAGTTGAATATTTTTCTAAGTCCCATCTCATAATGAGATGGGACTTAGAAAAAAATTCTACTTTTGTGAAAAGTCAAAAGAGCTTCCAAGTCCCTTGTCAGAATGGGAATTTGTTACTTCTTTGAAGAAGAAAATTAAATTTGGATGTTTTCACTTTTTGGACGATGAAGGTTGAAATTTTTTCTAAGTCCCCATTCAGAATGGGACTTTGTGACTTTTTTGAAGAAATGTATTGAATTTGGATTTTTTCACTTTTTGGATGAAAAAAGTAGACATTTTTTCCAAGTGCCCACTCAGAACCGGACTTTGTCACTTTTTTGAAGAAAAAATTTGAAATTTGATTTGTTCACTTTTGGGACTAAAAAAGATGACATTTTGATTTTTTCACTTCTTGGATGAAAAAAGTTGAAAATGTTTCTAAGTGCCCACTCAGAATGGGACTTTGCCACTTTTTTGAAGAAAAAAATTGAAATTTGATTTATTAATTTTGGGACTAAAAGTTCAAATTTGGATTTTTTCACTTTTTGGATGAAAAAAATTGAAATTTTTTCTAAGTGCCCACTCAGAACGGGACTTTGTCACTTTTTTGAAGAAAAAAATTGAAATTTCATTTTTTCACTTTTGGGACTTAAAAAGATGAAATTTGTATTTCTTCACCTTTTGGATGAAAAAATGTGAAATGTTTTCAAATTCCCACTCAGAATGGCACTTTTTCACTTTTTTGACAAAAACTCTGAATTTGCACTTTGGATCAAAAAAGTTTATCTTTCCATCCAATAAGTCAAAATGTCCCATTCTGACAAGTGAAGTGGCGCACATGTCAACTTAGACAAAAGTTGAATATTTTTCTAAGTCCCATCTCATAATGAGATGGGACTTAGAAAAAAATTCAACTTTTGTGAAAAGTCAATAGAGCTTCCAAGTCCCTTGTCAGAATGGGAATTTGTTACTTCTTTGAAGCAGAAAATTAAATTTGGATGTTTTCACTTTTTGGACGATAAAGGTTGAAATTTTTTCTAAGTCCCCATTCAGAATGGGACTTTGTGACTTTTTTGAAGAAAAAAATTGAAATTAGATTTTTTCACTTTTGGGACTAAAAAAGATGACATTTTGATTTTTTCACTTTTTGGATGAAAAAAGTTGAAATTTTTTCCAAGTGCCCACTCAGAACTGATTTTTTTTCACTTTTTTGAAGAAAAAAATTGAAATTTTATTTTTTCACTTTTGGGACTAAAAAAGATGACATTTTGATTTTTTCACTTTTTGGATGAAAAAAGTTGAAATTTTTTCCAAGTGCCCACTCAGAATGAATTTTTTTTCACTTTTTTGAAGAAAAAAATTGAAATTAGTTTTTTTTACTTTTGGGACTAAAAAAGATGAAATTTGGATTTTTTCACTTTTTGGATGAAAAAAGTTGAAATTTTTTCCAAGTGCCCACTCAGAATGGGACTTTGTCACTTTTTTGATAAAAACTATGAATTTGCAATTTTTCACTATTTGGATCAAAAAAGTTTATCTTTCCATCCAATAAGTCAAAATGTCCCATTCTGACATGGGAAGCGGCACACATGTCAACTTAGACAAAAGTTGAATATTTTTCTAAGTCCCATCTCATAATGAGATGGGACTTAGAAAAAAATTCTACTTTTGTGAAAAGTCAAAAGAGCTTCCAAGTCCCTTGTCAGAATGGGAATTTGTTACTTCTTTGAAGAAGAAAATTAAATTTGGATGTTTTCACTTTTTGGACGATGAAGGTTGAAATTTTTTCTAAGTCGCCATTCAGAATGGTGACTTTGTGACTTTTTTGAAGAAATGTATTGAATTTGGATTTTTTCACTTTTTGGATGAAAAAAGTAGACATTTTTTCCAAGTGCCCACTCAGAACCGGATTTTGTCACTTTTTTGAAGAAAAAAATTGAAATTTGATTTTTTCACTTTTGGGACTAAAAAAGATGACATTTTGATTTTTTCACTTCTTGGATGAAAAAAGTTGAAAATTTTTCTAAGTGCCCACTCAGAATGGGACTTTGCCACTTTTTTGAAAAAAAAAATTGAAATTTGATTTATTAATTTTGGGACTAAAAGTTCAAATTTGGGGCCGTATTTATACTCCGTTTGCGCCGAATTTGTGTCGTTTTTTTCGACGCAAATTCGACGCTAAACTAACGCCAACTAACGCCATATTTATACTATGGCGTTAGAGGCGAATAGCGCCAAAGTTCCTGGAATGTGCGTCATTTTTTAGCGTGAACCCCTTCCTTGCGTTAATGATATGCAAGGGAGGCGTTCCCGTCTAAAAAATGACTCCCAGGCCTTTACGTGGTATTTATACTCCCGGGCAAAAGAGACGCCCGGGAGTGGGCGTGGCTAAAAACGGCGCATTTGCGCCGCTTTTTAACGCCTGGGTCAGGCATGGCGTTAAGGGACAAGTGGGCTCAAAATGAGCCCAGAGTGCCCTCCCCTGCCCCCAGGGACCCCCCCTGCCACCCTTGCCCACCCCAGGAGGACACCCAAGGCTGGAGGGACCCACCCCAGGGACATTCAGGTAAGTATTTTTTTATTTTTTTTTTATAATTTTTTTGGGCATAGGGGGGCCTGATTTGTGCCCCCCTACATGCCACTATGCCCAATGACCATGCCCAGGGGACAGAAGTCCCCTGGGCATGGCCATTGGGCAAGGGGGCATGACTCCTATCTTTACAATGATAGGAGTCATGTTGATGGGGGATGGGCGTCGAAAATAAATGGCGCAAGTCGGGTTACGATGATTTTTTCGACGTAACCTGACTTGCCCCATTTTAAGACGCCCATGCGCCATTTTCCCCCTACGCCGGCGCTGTCTGGTGTACGTGGTTTTTCTCGCGCACACCAGGCAGCGCCGGTCTGCTTGCGCCGGCTAACGCCATTCAATAAATACGGCGCCCGCATGGCGCTTCAGAATGGCGTTAGCCGGCGCAAAACTTTTTGACGCTAAACTGCGTTAGCGCAGTTTAGCGTCAAAAAGTATAAATATGGGCCTTGGATTTTTTCACTTTTTGGATGAAAAAAGTTGAAATTTTTTCCAAGTGCCCACTCAGAATGGGACTTTGTCACTTTTTTGACAAAAAGTATGAATTTGCAATTTTTCACTATTTGGATCAAAAAAGTTTATCTTTCCATCCAATAAGTCAAAATGTCCCATTCTGACATTGGAAGCGATACACATGTCAACTTTGACAAAAGTTGAATATTTTTCTAAGTCCCATCTCATAATGAGATGGGACTTAGAAAAAAAATCAACTTTTGTGAAAAGTCAATAGAGCTTCCAAGTCCCTTGTCAGAATGGGAATTTGTTACTTCTTTGAAGCAGAAAATTAAATTTGGATGTTTTCACTTTTTGGACGATAAAGGTTGAAATTTTTTCTAAGTCCCCATTCAGAATGGGACTTTGTGACTTTTTTGAAGAAATGTATTGAATTTGGATTTTTTTACTTTTTTCATGAAAAAAGTAGACATTTTCTCCAAGTGCCAATCAGAACCGGACTTTGTCACTTTTTTGAAGAAAAAAATTGAAATTAGATTTTTTTCACTTTTGGGACTAAAAAAGATGACATTTTGATTTTTTCACTTTTTGGATAAAAAAAATTGAAATTTTTTCCAAGTGCCCACTCAGAACGGAATTTTTTTCACTTTTTTAAAGAAAAAAATTGAAATTTGATTTTTTCATTTTTTGGACTAAAAAAGATGAAATTTTGATTTTTTCTCTTTTTTGGTGAAAAAAGTTGAAATTTTTTCAAAGTGCCCACTCAGAATGAGTTTTTTTTCACTTTTTTGAAGAAAAAAATTGAAATTTTATTTTTTTACTTTTGGGACTAAAAAAGATGAAATTAGGATTTTTTCACTTTTTGGATGAAAAAAGTTGAAATTTTTTCCAAGTGCCCACTCAGAATGGGACTTTGTCACTTTTTTGACAAAAACTATGAATTTGAAATTTTTCACTATTTGGATCAAAAAAGTTTATCTTTCCATCCAATAAGTCAAAATGTCCCATTCTGACATGGGAAGCGGCACACATGTCAACTTAGACAAAAGTTGAATATTATTCTAAGTCCCATCTCATAATGAGATGGGACTTAGAAAAAAATTCAACTTTTGTGAAAAGTCAATAGAGCTTCCAAGTCCCTTGTCAGAATGGGAATTTGTTACTTCGTTGAAGAAGAAAAATAAATTTGGATGTTTTCACTTTTTGGACGATAAATGTTGAAATTTTTTCTAAGTCCCCATTCAGAATGGGACTTTGGGACTTTTTTGAAGAAATGTATTGAATTTGGATTTTTTTACTTTTTGGATGAAAAAAGTAGACATTTTCTCCAAGTGCCAATCAGAACCGGACTTTGTCACTTTTTTGAAGAAAAAAATTGAAATTAGATTTTTTCACTTTTGGGACTAAAAAAGATGACATTTTGATTTTTTCACTTTTTGGATGAAAAAAGTTGAAATTTTTTCCAAGTGCCCACTCAGAACGGAATTTTTTTCACTTTTTTGAAGAAAAAAATTGAAATTTGATTTTTTCACTTTTGGGACTAAAAAAGATGAAATTTGGATTTTTTCACTTTTTTGGTGAAAAAAGTTGAAATTTTTTCCAAGTGCCCACTCAGAATGAATTTTTTTTCACTTTTTTGAAGAAAAAAATTGAAATTAGTTTTTTTTACTTTTGGGACTAAAAAAGATGAAATTTGGATTTTTTCACTTTTTGGATGAAAAAAGTTGAAATTTTTTCCAAGTGCCAAGTCCCAGAATGGGACTTTGTCACTTTTTTGACAAAAAGTATGAATTTGCAATTTTTCACTATTTGGATCAAAAAAGTTTATCTTTCCATCCAATAAGTCAAAATGTCCCATTCTGACATTGGAAGCGATACACATGTCAACTTAGACAAAAGTTGAATATTTTTCTAAGTCCCATCTCATAATGAGATGGGACTTAGAAAAAAATTCAACTTTTGTGAAAAGTCAAAAGAGCTTCCAAGTCCCATGTCAGAATTGGAATTTGTTACTTCTTTGAAGAAGAAAATTAAATTTGGATGTTTTCACTTTTTGGACGATGAAGGTTGAAATTTTTTTCTAAGTCCCCATTCAGAATGGGACTTTGTGACTTTTTTGAAGAAATGTATTGAATTTGGATTTTTTCACTTTTTGGATGAAAAAAGTAGACATTTTTTCCAAGTGCCCACTCAGAACCGGACTTTGTCACTTTATTGAAGAAAAAAATTGAAATTTGATTTTTTCACTTTTGGGACTAAAAAAGATGAAATTTTTATTTTTTCACTTTTTGGATAAAAAAAGTAGAAATGTTTTCCAAGTGCCCACTCAGAACGGAATTTTTTTCACTTTTTTGAAGAAAAAAATGGAAATTTGATTTTTTCACTTTTGGGACTAAAAAAGATGAAATTTGGATTTTTTCACTTTTTTGGTGAAAAAAGTTGAAATTTTTTCCAAGTGCCCACTCAGAATGAATTTTTTTTCACTTTTTTGAAGAAAAAAATTGAAATTAGTTTTTTTTACTTTTGGGACTAAAAAAGATGAAATTAGGATTTTTTCACTTTTTGGATGAAAAAAGTTGAAATTTTTTCCAAGTGCCCACTCAGAATGGGACTTTGTCACTTTTTTGATAAAAACTATGAATTTGCAATTTTTCACTATTTGGATCAAAAAAGTTTATCTTTCCATCCAATAAGTCAAAATGTCCCATTCTGACATGGGAAGCGGCACACATGTCAACTTAGACAAAAGTTGAATATTATTCTAAGTCCCATCTCATAATGAGATGGGACTTAGAAAAAAATTCAACTTTTGTGAAAAGTCAATAGAGCTTCCAAGTCCCTTGTCAGAATGGGAATTTGTTACTTCGTTGAAGAAGAAAATTAAATTTGGATGTTTTCACTTTTTGGACGATAAAGGTTGAAATTTTTTCTAAGTCCCCATTCAGAATGGGACTTTGGGACTTTTTTGAAGAAATGTATTGAATTTGGATTTTTTTACTTTTTGGATGAAAAAAGTAGACATTTTCTCCAAGTGCCAATCAGAACCGGACTTTGTCACTTTTTTGAAGAAAAAAATTGAAATTAGATTTTTTCACTTTTGGGACTAAAAAAGATGACATTTTGATTTTTTCACTTTTTGGATGAAAAAAGTTGAAATTTTTTCCAAGTGCCCACTCAGAACGGAATTTTTTTCACTTTTTTGAAGAAAAAAATTGAAATTTGATTTTTTCACTTTTGGGACTAAAAAAGATGAAATTTGGATTTTTTCACTTTTTTGGTGAAAAAAGTTGAAATTTTTTCCAAGTGCCCACTCAGAATGAATTTTTTTTCACTTTTTTGAAGAAAAAAATTGAAATTAGTTTTTTTTACTTTTGGGACTAAAAAAGATGAAATTTGGATTTTTTCACTTTTTGGATGAAAAAAGTTGAATTTTTTCCAAGTGCCAAGTCCCAGAATGGGACTTTGTCACTTTTTTGACAAAAAGTATGAATTTGCAATTTTTCACTATTTGGATCAAAAAAGTTTATCTTTCCATCCAATAAGTCAAAATGTCCCATTCTGACATTGGAAGCGATACACATGTCAACTTAGACAAAAGTTGAATATTTTTCTAAGTCCCATCTCATAATGAGATGGGACTTAGAAAAAAATTCAACTTTTGTGAAAAGTCAAAAGAGCTTCCAAGTCCCTTGTCAGAATTGGAATTTGTTACTTCTTTGAAGAAGAAAATTAAATTTGGATGTTTTCACTTTTTGGACGATGAAGGTTGAAATTTTTTCTAAGTCCCCATTCAGAATGGGACTTTGTGACTTTTTTGAAGAAATGTATTGAATTTGGATTTTTTCACTTTTTGGATGAAAAAAGTAGACATTTTTTCCAAGTGCCCACTCAGAACCGGACTTTGTCACTTTATTGAAGAAAAAAATTGAAATTTGATTTTTTCACTTTTGGGACTAAAAAAGATGAAATTTTTATTTTTTCACTTTTTGGATAAAAAAAGTAGAAATGTTTTCCAAGTGCCCACTCAGAACGGAATTTTTTTCACTTTTTTGAAGAAAAAAATGGAAATTTGATTTTTTCACTTTTGGGACTAAAAAAGATGAAATTTGGATTTTTTCACTTTTTTGGTGAAAAAAGTTGAAATTTTTTCCAAGTGCCCACTCAGAATGAATTTTTTTTCACTTTTTTGAAGAAAAAAATTGAAATTAGTTTTTTTTACTTTTGGGACTAAAAAAGATGAAATTAGGATTTTTTCACTTTTTGGATGAAAAAAGTTGAAATTTTTTCCAAGTGCCCACTCAGAATGGGACTTTGTCACTTTTTTGATAAAAACTATGAATTTGCAATTTTTCACTATTTGGATCAAAAAAGTTTATCTTTCCATCCAATAAGTCAAAATGTCCCATTCTGACATGGGAAGCGGCACACATGTCAACTTAGACAAAAGTTGAATATTTTTCTAAGTCCCATCTCATAATGAGATGGGACTTAGAAAAAAATTCTACTTTTGTGAAAAGTCAAAAGAGCTTCCAAGTCCCTTGTCAGAATGGGAATTTGTTACTTCTTTGAAGAAGAAAATTAAATTTGGATGTTTTCACTTTTTGGACGATGAAGGTTGAAATTTTTTCTAAGTCGCCATTCAGAATGGGACTTTGTGACTTTTTTGAAGAAATGTATTGAATTTGGATTTTTTCACTTTTTGGATGAAAAAAGTAGACATTTTTTCCAAGTGCCCACTCAGAACCGGACTTTGTCACTTTTTTGAAGAAAAAAATTGAAATTAGATTTTTTCACTTTTGGGACTAAAAAAGATGACATTTTGATTTTTTCACTTTTTGGATGAAAAAAGTTGAAATTTTTTCTGCCCACTCAGAACTGATTTTTTTTTCACTTTTTTGAAGAAAAAAATTGAAATTTTATTTTTTCACTTTTGGGACTAAAAAAGATGACATTTTGATTTTTTCACTTTTTGGATGAAAAAAGTTGAAATTTTTTCCAAGTGCCCACTCAGAATGAATTTTTTTTCACTTTTTTGAAGAAAAAAATTGAAATTAGTTTTTTTTTACTTTTGGGACTAAAAAAGATGAAATTTGGATTTTTTCACTTTTTGAATGAAAAAAGTTGAAATTTTTTCCAAGTGCCAAGTCCCAGAATGGGACTTTGTCACTTTTTTGACAAAAAGTATGAATTTGCAATTTTTCACTATTTGGATCAAAAAAGTTTATCTTTCCATCCAATAAGTCAAAATGTCCCATTCTGACATTGGAAGCGATACACATGTCAACTTAGACAAAAGTTGAATATTTTTCTAAGTCCCATCTCATAATGAGATGGGACTTAGAAAAAAATTCAACTTTTGTGAAAAGTCAAAAGAGCTTCCAAGTCCCTTGTCAGAATTGGAATTTGTTACTTCTTTGAAGAAGAAAATTAAATTTGGATGTTTTCACTTTTTGGACGATAAAGGTTGAAATTTTTTCTAAGTCCCCATTCAGAATGGGACTTTGTGACTTTTTTGAAGAAATGTATTGAATTTGGATTTTTTCACTTTTTGGATGAAAAAAGTAGACATTTTTTCCAAGTGCCCACTCAGAACCGGACTTTGTCACTTTTTTGAAGAAAAAAATTGAAATTTGATTTTTTCACTTTTGGGACTAAAAAAGATGAAATTTTTATTTTTTCACTTTTTGGATAAAAAAAGTAGAAATGTTTTCCAAGTGCCCACTCAGAACGGAATTTTTTTCACTTTTTTGAAGAAAAAAATTGAAATTTGATTTTTTCACTTTTGGGACTAAAAAAGATGAAATTTGGATTTTTTCACTTTTTTGGTGAAAAAAGTTGAAATTTTTTCCAAGTGCCCACTCAGAATTAATTTGTTTTCACTTTTTTGAAGAAAAAAATTGAAATTTGATTTTTTCACTTTTGGGACTAAAAAAGATGTAATTTTGATTTTTTCACTTTTTGGATGAAAAAAGTTGAAATTTTTTCCAAGTGCCCACTCAGAACGGAATTGTTTTCACTTTTTTGAAGAAAAAAATTGAAATTTGATTTTTTCACTTTTGGGACTAAAAAAGATGAAATTTTGATTTTTTCACTTTTTTGGTGAAAAAAGTTGAAATTTTTTCCAAGTGCCCACTCAGAATGATTTTTTTTTCACTTTTTTGAAGAAAAAATTTGAAATTTGTTTTTTTTACTTTTGGGACTAAAAAAGATGAAATTAGGATTTTTTCACTTTTTGGATGAAAAAAGTTGAAATTTTTTCCAAGTGCCCACTCAGAATGGGACTTTGTCACTTTTTTGACAAAAACTATGAATTTGCAATTTTTCACTATTTGGATCAAAAAAGTTTATCTTTCCATCCAATAAGTCAAAATGTCCCATTCTGACATGGGAAGCGGCACACATGTCAACTTAGACAAAAGTTGAATATTTTTCTAAGTCCCATCTCATAATGAGATGGGACTTAGAAAAAAATTCAACTTTTGTGAAAAGTCAAAAGAGCTTCCAAGTCCCTTGTCAGAATTGGAATTTGTTACTTCTTTGAAGAAGAAAATTAAATTTGGATGTTTTCACTTTTTGGACGATAAAGGTTGAAATTTTTTCTAAGTCCCCATTCAGAATGGGACTTTGTGACTTTTTTGAAGAAATGTATTGAATTTGGATTTTTTCACTTTTTGGATGAAAAAAGTAGACATTTTTTCCAAGTGCCCACTCAGAACCGGACTTTGTCACTTTTTTGAAGAAAAAAATTGAAATTTGATTTTTTCACTTTTGGGACTTAAAAAGATGAAATTTGTATTTCTTCACCTTTTGGATGAAAAAATGTGAAATGTTTTCAAATTCCCACTCAGAATGGCACTTTTTCACTTTTTTGACAAAAACTCTGAATTTGCACTTTGGATCAAAAAAGTTTATCTTTCCATCCAATAAGTCAAAATGTCCCATTCTGACAAGTGAAGCGGTGCACATGTCAACTTAGACAAAAGTTGAATATTTTTCTAAGTCCCATCTCATAATGAGATGGGACTTAGAAAAAAATTCAACTTTTGTGAAAAGTCAATAGAGCTTCCAAGTCCCTTGTCAGAATGGGAATTTGTTACTTCTTTGAAGCAGAAAATTAAATTTGGATGTTTTCACTTTTTGGACGATAAAGGTTGAAATTTTTTCTAAGTCCCCATTCAGAATGGGACTTTGTGACTTTTTTTAAGAAATGTATTGAATTTGGATTTTTTTACTTTTTGGATGAAAAAAGTAGACATTTTCTCCAAGTGCCAATCAGAACCGGACTTTGTCACTTTTTTGAAGAAAAAAATTGAAATTAGATTTTTTCACTTTTGGGACTAAAAAAGATGACATTTTGATTTTTTTACTTTTTGGATGAAAAAAGTTGAAATTTTTTCCAAGTGCCCACTCAGAACGGATTTTTTTTCACTTTTTTGAAGAAAAAAATTGAAATTTTATTTTTTCACTTTTGGAACTAAAAAAGATGACATTTTGATTTTTTCCCTTTTTGGATGAAAAAAGTTGAAATTTTTTCCAAGTGCCCACTCAGAATGAATTTTTTTTCACTTTTTTGAAGAAAAAAATTGAAATTAGTTTTTTTTACTTTTGGGACTAAAAAAGATGAAATTTGGATTTTTTCACTTTTTGAATGAAAAAAGTTGAAATTTTTTCCAAGTGCCAAGTCCCAGAATGGGACTTTGTCACTTTGTTGACAAAAAGTATGAATTTGCAATTTTTCACTATTTGGATCAAAAAAGTTTATCTTTCCATCCAATAAGTCAAAATGTCCCATTCTGACATTGGAAGCGATACACATGTCAACTTAGACAAAAGTTGAATATTTTTCTAAGTCCCATCTCATAATGAGATGGGACTTAGAAAAAAATTCAACTTTTGTGAAAAGTCAAAAGAGCTTCCAAGTCCCTTGTCAGAATTGGAATTTGTTACTTCTTTGAAGAAGAAAATTAAATTTGGATGTTTTCACTTTTTGGACGATAAAGGTTGAAATTTTTTCTAAGTCCCCATTCAGAATGGGACTTTGTGACTTTTTTGAAGAAATGTATTGAATTTGGATTTTTTCACTTTTTGGATGAAAAAAGTAGACATTTTTTCCAAGTGCCCACTCAGAACCGGACTTTGTCACTTTTTTGAAGAAAAAAATTGAAATTAGATTTTTTCACTTTTGGGACTAAAAAAGATGACATTTTGATTTTTTGACTTTTTGGATGAAAAAAGTTGAAATTTTTTCTAAGTGCCCACTCAGAATGAATTTTTTTTCACTTTTTTGAAGAAAAAAATTGAAATTAGTTTTTTTTACTTTTGGGACTAAAAAAGATGAAATTTGGATTTTTTCACTTTTTGGATGAAAAAAGTTGAAATTTTTTCCAAGTGCCAAGTCCCAGAATGGGACTTTGTCACTTTTTTGACAAAAAGTATGAATTTGCAATTTTTCACTATTTGGATCAAAAAAGTTTATCTTTCCATCCAATAAGTCAAAATGTCCCATTCTGACATTGGAAGCGATACACATGTCAACTTAGACAAAAGTTGAATATTTTTCTAAGTCCCATCTCATAATGAGATGGGACTTAGAAAAAAATTCAACTTTTGTGAAAAGTCAAAAGAGCTTCCAAGTCCCTTGTCAGAATTGGAATTTGTTACTTCTTTGAAGAAGAAAATTAAATTTGGATGTTTTCACTTTTTGGACGATGAAGGTTGAAATTTTTTCTAAGTCCCCATTCAGAATGGGACTTTGTGACTTTTTTGAAGAAATGTATTGAATTTGGATTTTTTCACTTTTTGGATGAAAAAAGTAGACATTTTTTCCAAGTGCCCACTCAGAACCGGACTTTGTCACTTTATTGAAGAAAAAAATTGAAATTTGATTTTTTCACTTTTGGGACTAAAAAAGATGACATTTTGATTTTTTCACTTTTTGGATAAAAAAAGTAGAAATGTTTTCCAAGTGCCCACTCAGAACGGAATTTTTTTCACTTTTTTGAAGAAAAAAATTGAAATTTGATTTTTTCACTTTTGGGACTAAAAAAGATGAAATTTGGATTTTTTCACTTTTTTGGTGAAAAAAGTTGAAATTTTTTCCAAGTGCCCACTCAGAATGAATTTTTTTTCACTTTTTTGAAGAAAAAAATTGAAATTAATTTTTTTTACTTTTGGGACTAAAAAAGATGAAATTAGGATTTTTTCACTTTTTGGATGAAAAAAGTTGAAATTTTTTCCAAGTGCCCACTCAGAATGGGACTTTGTCACTTTTTTGATAAAACTATGAATTTGCAATTTTCACTATTTGGATCAAAAAAGTTTATCTTTCCATCCAATAAGTCAAAATGTCCCATTCTGACATGGGAAGCGGCACACATGTCAACTTAGACAAAAGTTGAATATTTATTCTAAGTCCCATCTCATAATGAGATGGGACTTAGAAAAAAATTCAACTTTTGTGAAAAGTCAAAAGAGCTTCCAAGTCCCTTGTCAGAATGGGAATTTGTTACTTCTTTGAAGAAGAAAATTAAATTTGGATGTTTTCACTTTTTGGACGATGAAGGTTGAAATTTTTTCTAAGTCAACATTCAGAATGGGACTTTGTGACTTTTTGGAAGAAATGTATTGAATTTGGATTTTTTCACTTTTTGGATGAAAAAAGTAGACATTTTTTCCAAGTGCCCACTCAGAACCGGACTTTGTCACTTTTTTGAAGAAAAAAATTGAAATTTGATTTTTTCACTTTTGGGACTTAAAAAGATGAAATTTGTATTTCTTCACCTTTTGGATGAAAAAATGTGAAATGTTTTCAAATTCCCACTCAGAATGGCACTTTTTCACTTTTTTGACAAAAACTCTGAATTTGCACTTTGGATCAAAAAAGTTTATCTTTCCATCCAATAGGTCAAAATGTCCCATTCTGACAAGTGAAGCGGCGCACATGTCAACTTAGACAAAAGTTGAATATTTTTCTAAGTCCCATCTCATAATGAGATGGGACTTAGAAAAAAATTCAACTTTTGTGAAAAGTCAATAGAGCTTCCAAGTCCCTTGTCAGAATGGGAATTTGTTACTTCTTTGAAGCAGAAAATTAAATTTGGATGTTTTTCACTTTTTGGACGATAAAGGTTGAAATTTTTTCTAAGTCCCCATTCAGAATGGGACTTTGTGACTTTTTGAAGAAATGTATTGAATTTGGATTTTTTTACTTTTTGGATGAAAAAAGTAGACATTTTCTCCAAGTGCCAATCAGAACCGGACTTTGTCACTTTTTTGAAGAAAAAAATTGAAATTAGATTTTTTCACTTTTGGGACTAAAAAAGATGACATTTTGATTTTTTCACTTTTTGGATGAAAAAAGTTGAAATTTTATCCAAGTGCCCACTCAGAAACGGATTTTTTTTCACTTTTTTGAAGAAAAAATTGAAATTTTATTTTTCACTTTTGGGACTAAAAAAGATGACATTTTGATTTTTTCACTTTTTGGATGAAAAAAGTTGAAATTTTTCCAAGTGCCCACTCAGAATGAATTTTTTTTCACTTTTTTGAAGAAAAAAATTGAAATTAGTTTTTTTTACTTTTGGGACTAAAAAAGATGAAATTTGGATTTTTTCACTTTTTGAATGAAAAAAGTTGAAATTTTTTCCAAGTGCCAAGTCCCAGAATGGGACTTTGTCACTTTTTTGACAAAAAGTATGAATTTGCAATTTTTCACTATTTGGATCAAAAAAGTTTATCTTTCCATCCAATAAGTCAAAATGTCCCATTCTGACATTGGAAGCGATACACATGTCAACTTAGACAAAAGTTGAATATTTTTCTAAGTCCCATCTCAGAATGAGATGGGACTTAGAAAAAAATACAACTTTTGTGAAAAGTCAAAAGAGCTTCCAAGTCCCTTGTCAGAATTGGAATTTGTTACTTCTTTGAAGAAGAAAATTAAATTTGGATGTTTTCACTTTTTGGACGATAAAGGTTGAAATTTTTTCTAAGTCCCCATTCAGAATGGGACTTTGTGACTTTTTTGAAGAAATGTATTGAATTTGGATTTTTTCACTTTTTGGATGAAAAAAGTAGACATTTTTTCCAAGTGCCCACTCAGAACCGGACTTTGTCACTTTTTTGAAGAAAAAAATTGAAATTAGATTTTTTCACTTTTGGGACTAAAAAAGATGACATTTTGATTTTTTGACTTTTTGGATGAAAAAAGTTGAAATTTTTCTAAGTGCCCACTCAGAATGAATTTTTTTTCACTTTTTTGAAGAAAAAAATTGAAATAAGTTTTTTTTACTTTTGGGACTAAAAAAGATGAAATTTGGATTTTTTTCACTTTTTGGATGAAAAAGTTGACATTTTTTCCAAGTGCCAAGTCCCAGAATGGGACTTTGTCACTTTTTTGACAAAAAGTATGAATTTGCAATTTTTCACTATTTGGATCAAAAAAGTTTATCTTTCCATCCAATAAGTCAAATGTCCCATTCTGACATTGGAAGCGATACACATGTCAACTTAGACAAAAGTTGAATATTTTTCTAAGTCCCATCTCATAATGAGATGGGACTTAGAAAAAAATTCCACTTTTGTGAAAAGTCAATAGAGCTTCCAAGTCCCTTGTCAGAATGGGAATTTGTTACTTCGTTGAAGAAGAAAATTAAATTTGGATGTTTTCACTTTTTGGACGATAAAGGTTGAAATTTTTTCTAAGTCCCCATTCAGAATGGGACTTTGGACTTTTTTGAAGAAATGTATTGAATTTGGATTTTTTTACTTTTTGGATGGAAAAAAGTAGACATTTTCTCCAAGTGCCAATCAGAACCGGACTTTGTCACTTTTTTTAAAGAAAAAAATTGAAATTAGATTTTTTCACTTTTGGGACTAAAAAAGATGACATTTTGATTTTTTCACTTTTTGGATGAAAAAAGTTGAAATTTTTTCCAAGTGCCCACTCAGAACGGAATTTTTTTCACTTTTTTGAAGAATAAAAGTGAAATTTGATTTTTTCACTTTTGGGACTAAAAAAGATGAAATTTGGATTTTTTCACTTTTTTGGTGAAAAAAGTTGAAATTTTTTCCAAGTGCCCACTCAGAATGAATTTTTTTTCACTTTTTTGAAGAAAAAAATTGAAATTAGTTTTTTTTACTTTTGGGACTAAAAAAGATGAAATTTGGATATTTTCACTTTTTGGATGAAAAAAGTTGAAATTTTTTCCAAGTGCCAAGTCCCAGAATGGGACTTTGTCACTTTTTTGACAAAAAGTATGAATTTGCAATTTTCACTATTTGGATCAAAAAAGTTTATCTTTCCATCCAATAAGTCAAAATGTCCCATTCTGACATTGGAAGCGATACACATGTCAACTTAGACAAAAGTTGAATATTTTTCTAAGTCCCATCTCATAATGAGATGGGACTTAGAAAAAAATTCAACTTTTGTGAAAAGTCAAAAGAGCTTCCAAGTCCCTTGTCAGAATTGGAATTTGTTACTATCTTTGAAGAAGAAAATTAAATTTGGATGTTTTCACTTTTTGGACGATGAAGGTTGAAATTTTTTCTAAGTCCCCATTCAGAATGGGACTTTGTGACTTTTTTGAGAAATGTATTGAATTTGGATTTTTTCACTTTTTGGATGAAAAAAGTAGACATTTTTTCCAAGTGCCCACTCAGAACCGGACTTTGTCACTTTATTGAAGAAAAAAATTTAAATTTGATTTTTTCACTTTTGGGACTAAAAAAGATGAAATTTTTATTTTTTCACTTTTTGGATAAAAAAAGTAGAAATGTTTTCCAAGTGCCCACTCAGAACGGAATTTTTTCACTTTTTTGAAGAAAAAAATGGAAATTTGATTTTTTCACTTTTGGGACTAAAAAAAGATGAAATTTGGATTTTTTCACTTTTTTGGTGAAAAAAGTTGAAATTTTTTCCAAGTGCCCACTCAGAATGAATTTTTTTTCACTTTTTTGAAGAAAAAAATTGAAATTAGTTTTTTTTACTTTTGGGACTAAAAAAGATGAAATTAGGATTTTTTCACTTTTTGGATGAAAAAAGTTGAAATTTTTTCCAAGTGCCCACTCAGCAATGGGACTTTGTCACTTTTTTGATAAAAAACTATGAATTTGCAATTTTTCACTATTTGGATCAAAAAAGTTTATCTTTCCATCCAATAATTCAAAATGTCCCATTCTGACATGGGAAGCGGCACACATGTCAACTTAGACAAAAGTTGAATATTTTCTAAGTCCCATCTCATAATGAGATGGGACTTAGAAAAAAATTCTACTTTTGTGAAAAGTCAAAACAGCTTCCAAGTCCCTTGTCAGAATGGGAATTTGTTACTTCTTTGAAGAAGAAAATTAAATTTGGATGTTTTCACTTTTTGGACGATAAAGGTTGAAATTTTTTCTAAGTCCCCATTCAGAATGGGACTTTGTGACTTTTTTGAAGAAATGTATTGAATTTGGATTTTTTTACTTTTTGGATGAAAAAAGTAGACATTTTCTCCAAGTGCCAATCAGAACCGGACTTTGTCACTTTTTTGAAGAAAAAAATTGAAATTAGATTTTTTCACTTTTGGGACTAAAAAAGATGACATTTTGATTTTTTCACTTTTTGGATGAAAAAAGTTGAAATTTTTTCCAAGTGCCCACTCAGAACGGATTTTTTTTCACTTTTTTGAAGAAAAAAATTGAATTTTATTTTTTCACTTTTGGGACTAAAAAAGATGACATTTTGATTTTTTCACTTTTTGGATGAAAAAAAGTTGAAATTTTTTCCAAGTGCCCACTCAGAATGAATTTTTTTCACTTTTTTGAAGAAAAAAATTGAAATTAGTTTTTTTACTTTTGGGACTAAAAAAGATGAAATTTGGATTTTTTCACTTTTTGAATGAAAAAAGTTGAAATTTTTTCCAAGTGCCAAGTCCCAGAATGGGACTTTGTCACTTTTTTGACAAAAAGTATGAATTTGCAATTTTTCACTATTTGGATCAAAAAAGTTTATCTTTCCATCCAATAAGTCAAAATGTCCCATTCTGACATTGGAAGCGATACACATGTCAACTTAGACAAAAGTTGAATATTTTTCTAAGTCCCATCTCATAATGAGATGGGACTTAGAAAAAAATTCAACTTTTGTGAAAAGTCAAAAGAGCTTCCAAGTCCCTTGTCAGAATTGGAATTTGTTACTTCTTTGAAGAAGAAAATTAAATTTGGATGTTTTCACTTTTTGACGATAAAGGTTGAAATTTTTTCTAAGTCCCCATTCAGAATGGGACTTTGTGACTTTTTTGAAGAAATGTATTGAATTTGATTTTTTCACTTTTTGGATGAAAAAAGTAGACATTTTTTCCAAGTGCCCACTCAGAACCGGACTTTGTCACTTTTTTGAAGAAAAAATTGAAATTAGATTTTTCACTTTTGGGACTAAAAAAGATGACATTTTGATTTTTTGACTTTTTGGATGAAAAAAGTTGAAATTTTTTCTAAGTGCCCACTCAGAATGATTTTTTTTTTCACTTTTTTGAAGAAAAAAATTGAAATAAGTTTTTTTTTACTTTTGGGACTAAAAAAGATGAAATTTGGATTTTTTCACTTTTTGGATGAAAAAAGTTGACATTTTTTCCAAGTGCCAAGTCCCAGAATGGGACTTTGTCACTTTTTTGACAAAAAGTATGAATTTGCAATTTTTCACTATTTGGATCAAAAAAGTTTATCTTTCCATCCAATAAGTCAAAATGTCCCATTCTGACATTGGAAGCGATACACATGTCAACTTAGACAAAAGTTGAATATTTTTCTAAGTCCCATCTCATAATGAGATGGGACTTAGAAAAAAATTCAACTTTTGTGAAAAGTCAAAAGAGCTTCCAAGTCCCTTGTCAGAATTGGAATTTGTTACTTCTTTGAAGAAGAAAATTAAATTTGGATGTTTTCACTTTTTGGACGATAAAGGTTGAAATTTTTTCTAAGTCAACATTCAGAATGGGACTTTGGGGGGACTTTGGGACTTTTTTGAAGAAATGTATTGAATTTGGATTTTTTTACTTTTTGGATGAAAAAAGTAGACATTTTCTCCAAGTGCCAATCAGAACCGGACTTTGTCACTTTTTTAAAGAAAAAAATTGAAATTAGATTTTTTCACTTTTGGGACTAAAAAAGATGACATTTGATTTTTTCACTTTTTGGATGAAAAAAGTTGAAATTTTTTCCAAGTGCCCACTCAGAACGGAATTTTTTTCACTTTTTTGAAGAATAAAATTGAAATTTGATTTTTTCACTTTTGGGACTAAAAAAGATGAAATTTGGATTTTTCACTTTTTTGGTGAAAAAAGTTGAAATTTTTTCCAAGTGCCCACTCAGAATGAATTTTTTTCACTTTTTTGAAGAAAAAAATTGAAATTAGTTTTTTTTACTTTTGGGACTAAAAAAGATGAAATTTGGATTTTTTCACTTTTTGGATGAAAAAAGTTGAAATTTTTTCCAAGTGCCAAGTCCCAGAATGGGACTTTGTCACTTTTTTGACAAAAACTATGAATTTGCAATTTTTCACTATTTGGATCAAAAAAGTTTATCTTTCCATCCAATAAGTCAAAATGTCCCATTCTGACATGGGAAGCGGCACACATGTCAACTTAGACAAAAGTTGAATATTTTTCTAAGTCCCATCTCATAATGAGATGGGACTTAGAAAAAAATTCTACTTTTGTGAAAAGTCAAAAGAGCTTCCAAGTCCCTTGTCAGAATGGGAATTTGTTACTTCTTTGAAGAAGAAAATTCAATTTGGATGTTTTCACTTTTTGGACGATGAAGGTTGAAATTTTTTCTAAGTCCCCATTCAGAATGGGACTTTGTGACTTTTTTGAAGAAATGTATTGAATTTGGATTTTTTCACTTTTTGGATGAAAAAAGTAGACATTTTTTCCAAGTGCCCACTCAGAACCGGACTTTGTCACTTTTTTGAAGAAAAAAATTGAAATTTGATTTTTCACTTTTGGGACTAAAAAGATGACATTTTGATTTTTTCACTTCTTGGATGAAAAAAGTTGAAAATTTTTCTAAGTGCCCACTCAGAATGGGACTTTGCCACTTTTTTGAAGAAAAAAATTGAAATTTGATTTATTAATTTTGGGACTAAAAGTTCAAATTTGGATTTTTTCACTTTTTGGATGAAAAAAGTTGAAATTTTTTCCAAGTGCCCACTCAGAATGGGACTTTGTCACTTTTTTGACAAAAAGTATGAATTTGCAATTTTTCACTATTTGGATCAAAAAAGTTTATCTTTCCATCCAATAAGTCAAAATGTCCCATTCTGACATTGGAAGCGATACACATGTCAACTTTGACAAAAGTTGAATATTTTTCTAAGTCCCATCTCATAATGAGATGGGACTTAGAAAAAAATTCAACTTTTGTGAAAAGTCAATAGAGCTTCCAAGTCCCTTGTCAGAATGGGAATTTGTTACTTCTTTGAAGCAGAAAATTAAATTTGGATGTTTTCACTTTTTGGACGATAAAGGTTGAAATTTTTTCTAAGTCCCCATTCAGAATGGGACTTTGTGACTTTTTTGAAGAAATGTATTGAATTTGGATTTTTTTACTTTTTTTATGAAAAAAGTAGACATTTTCTCCAAGTGCCAATCAGAACCGGACTTTGTCACTTTTTGAAGAAAAAAATTGAAATTAGATTTTTTTCACTTTTGGGACTAAAAAAGATGACATTTTGATTTTTTCACTTTTTGGATAAAAAAAATTGAAATTTTTTCCAAGTGCCCACTCAGAACGGAATTTTTTTCACTTTTTTAAAGAAAAAAATTTAAATTTGATTTTTTCACTTTTGGGACTAAAAAAGATGAAATTTTGATTTTTTCTCTTTTTTGGTGAAAAAAGTTGAAATTTTTTCAAAGTGCCCACTCAGAATGAGTTTTTTTTCACTTTTTTGAAGAAAAAAATTGAAATTTTATTTTTTTACTTTTGGGACTAAAAAAGATGAAATTAGGATTTTTTCACTTTTTGGATGAAAAAAGTTGAAATTTTTTCCAAGTGCCCACTCAGAATGGGACTTTGTCACTTTTTTGACAAAAACTATGAATTTGAAATTTTTCACTATTTGGATCAAAAAAGTTTATCTTTCCATCCAATAAGTCAAAATGTCCCATTCTGACATGGGAAGCGGCACACATGTCAACTTAGACAAAAGTTGAATATTATTCTAAGTCCCATCTCATAATGAGATGGGACTTAGAAAAAAATTCAACTTTTGTGAAAAGTCAATAGAGCTTCCAAGTCCCTTGTCAGAATGGGAATTTGTTACTTCGTTGAAGAAGAAAATTTAATTTGGATGTTTTCACTTTTTGGACGATAAAGGTTGAAATTTTTTCTAGGTCCCCATTCAGAATGGGACTTTGGGACTTTTTTGAAGAAATGTATTGAATTTGGATTTTTTTACTTTTTGGATGAAAAAAGTAGACATTTTCTCCAAGTGCCAATCAGAACCGGACTTTGTCACTTTTTTGAAGAAAAAAATTGAAATTAGATTTTTTCACTTTTGGGACTAAAAAAGATGAAATTTGGATTTTTTCACTTTTTTGGTGAAAAATGTTGAAATTTTTTCCAAGTGCCCACTCAGAATGAATTTTTTTTCACTTTTTTGAAGAAAAAAATTGAAATTAGTTGTTTTTACTTTTGGGACTAAAAAAGATGAAATTTGATTTTTTCACTTTTTGGATGAAAAAAGTTGAAATTTTTTCCAAGTGCCAAGTCCCAGAATGGGACTTTGTCACTTTTTTGACAAAAAGTATGAATTTGCAATTTTTCACTATTTGGATCAAAAAAGTTTATCTTTCCATCCAATAAGTCAAAATGTCCCATTCTGACATTGGAAGCGATACACATGTCAACTTAGACAAAAGTTGAATATTTTTCTAAGTCCCATCTCATAATGAGATGGGACTTAGAAAAAATTCAACTTTTGTGAAAAG
This sequence comes from Pleurodeles waltl, assembly GCF_031143425.1. Lineage (NCBI taxonomy): Eukaryota > Metazoa > Chordata > Amphibia > Caudata > Salamandridae > Pleurodeles > Pleurodeles waltl. The sequence continues at coordinate 13,289 of NW_027150178.1, read as the reverse complement.
TCAAAGAGCTTCCAAGTCCCTTGTCAGAATTGGAATTTGTTACTTCTTTGAAGAAGAAAATTAAATTTGGATGTTTTCACTTTTTGGACGATGAAGGTTGAAATTTTTTCTAAGTCCCCATTCAGAATGGGACTTTGTGACTTTTTTGAAGAAATGTATTGAATTTGGATTTTTTCACTTTTTGGATGAAAAAAGTAGACATTTTTTCCAAGTGCCCACTCAGAACCGGACTTTGTCACTTTATTGAAGAAAAAAATTGAAATTTGATTTTTTCACTTTTGGGACTAAAAAAGATGAAATTTTTATTTTTTCACTTTTTGGATAAAAAAAGTAGAAATGTTTTCCAAGTGCCCACTCAGAACGGAATTTTTTTCACTTTTTTGAAGAAAAAAATTGAAATTTGATTTTTTCACTTTTGGGACTAAAAAAGATGAAATTTGGATTTTTTCACTTTTTTGGTGAAAAAAGTTGAAATTTTTTCCAAGTGCCCACTCAGAATGAATTTTTTTCACTTTTTTGAAGAAAAAAATTGAAATTAGTTTTTTTTACTTTTGGGACTAAAAAAGATGAAATTAGGATTTTTTCACTTTTTGGATGAAAAAAGTTGAAATTTTTTCCAAGTGCCCACTCAGAATGGGACTTTGTCACTTTTTTGATAAAAACTATGAATTTGCAATTTTTCACTATTTGGATCAAAAAAGTTTATCTTTCCATCCAATAAGTCAAAATGTCCCATTCTGACATGGGAAGCGGCACACATGTCAACTTAGACAAAAGTTGAATATTTTTCTAAGTCCCATCTCATAATGAGATGGGACTTAGAAAAAAATTCTACTTTTGTGAAAAGTCAAAAGAGCTTCCAAGTCCCTTGTCAGAATGGGAATTTGTTACTTCTTTGAAGAAGAAAATTAAATTTGGATGTTTTCACTTTTTGGACGATGAAGGTTGAAATTTTTCTAAGTCCCCATTCAGAATGGGACTTTGTGACTTTTTTGAAGAAATGTATTGAATTTGGATTTTTTCACTTTTTGGATGAAAAAAGTAGACATTTTTTCCAAGTGCCCACTCAGAACCGGACTTTGTCACTTTTTTGAAGAAAAAAATTGAAATTTGATTTTTTCACTTTTGGGACTAAAAAAGATGACATTTTGATTTTTTCACTTCTTGGATGAAAAAAGTTGAAAATTTTTCTAAGTGCCCACTCAGAACGGGACTTTGCCACTTTTTTGAAGAAAAAAATTGAAATTTGATTTATTAATTTTGGGACTAAAAGTTCAAATTTGGATTTTTTCACTTTTTGGATGAAAAAAATTGAAATTTTTTCTAAGTGCCCACTCAGAACGGGACTTTGTCACTTTTTTGAAGAAAAAAATTGAAATTTCATTTTTTCACTTTTGGGACTAAAAAAGATGAAATTTGTATTTCTTCACCTTTTGGATGAAAAAATGTGAAATGTTTTCAAATTCCCACTCAGAATGGCACTTTTTCACTTTTTTGACAAAAACTCTGAATTTGCACTTTGGATCAAAAAAGTTTATCTTTCCATCCAATAAGTCAAAATGTCCCATTCTGACAAGTGAAGCGGCGCACATGTCAACTTAGACAAAAGTTGAATATTTTTCTAAGTCCCATCTCATAATGAGATGGGACTTAGAAAAAAATTCTACTTTTGTGAAAAGTCAAAAGAGCTTCCAATTCCCTTGTCAGAATGGGAATTTGTTACTTCTTTGAAGAAGAAAATTAAATTTGGATGTTTTCACTTTTTGGACGATGAAGGTTGAAATTTTTTCTAAGTCCCCATTCAGAATGGGACTTTGTGACTTTTTTGAAGAAATGTATTGAATTTGGATTTTTTCACTTTTTGGATGAAAAAAGTAGACATTTTTTCCAAGTGCCCACTCAGAACCGGACTTTGTCACTTTTTTGAAGAAAAAAATTGAAATTTGATTTTTTCACTTTTGGGACTAAAAAAGATGACATTTTGATTTTTTCACTTCTTGGATAAAAAAAGTTGAAAATTTTTCTAAGTGCCCACTCAGAATGGGACTTTGCCACTTTTTTGAAGAAAAAAATTGAAATTTGATTTATTAATTTTGGGACTAAAAGTTCAAATTTGGATTTTTTCACTTTTTGGATGAAAAAAATTGAAATTTTTTCTAAGTGCCCACTCAGAACGGGACTTTGTCACTTTTTTGAAGAAAAAAATTGAAATTTCATTTTTTCACTTTTGGGACTTAAAAAGATGAAATTTGTATTTCTTCACCTTTTGGATGAAAAATGTGAAATGTTTTCAAATTCCCACTCAGAATGGCACTTTTTCACTTTTTTGACAAAAACTCTGAGGCCCATATTTATACTTTTTGACGCTAAACTGCGCTAACGCAGTTTAGCGTCAAAAAGTTTTGCGCCGGCTAACGCCATTCTGAAGCGCCATGCGGGCGCCGTATTTATTGAATGGCGTTAGCCGGCGCTGCCTGGTGTGCGCGGGAAAAACCACGTACACCAGGCAGCGCCGGCGTAGGGGGAAAATGGCGCATGGGCGTCTTAAAATGGTGCAAGTCAGGTTACGTCGAAAAAATCGTCGTAACCCGACTTGCGCCATTTATTTTCGACGCCCATCCCCCATCAACATGACTCCTATCATTGTAAAGATAGGAGTCATGCCCCCTTGCCCAATGGCCATGCCCAGGGGACTTCTGTCCCCTGGGCATGGTCATTGGGCATAGTGGCATGTAGGGGGGCACAAATCAGGCCCCCCTATGCCACAAAAAATTATTAAAAAAAAAAAAAAAAAATACTTACCTGAATGTCCCTGGGGTGGGTCCCTCCAGCCTTGGGTGTCCTCCTGGGGTGGGCAAGGGTGGCAGGGGGGGTCCCTGGGGGCAGGGGAGGGCACTGTGGGCTCATTTTGAGCCCACTTGTCCCTTAACGCCATGCCTGACCCAGGCGTTAAAAAGCGGCGCAAATGCGCCGTTTTTAGCCACGCCCACTCCCGGGCGTCTCTTTTGCCCGGGAGTATAAATACCACGCAAAGGCCTGGGAGTCATTTTTTAGACGGGAACGCCTCCCTTGCATATCATTAACGCAAGGAAGGGGTTCACGCTAAAAAATGACGCACATTCCGGGAACTTTGGCGCTAGACGCCTCTAACGCCATAGTATAAATATGGCGTTAGTTGGCGTTAGTTTTGCGTCGAATTTGCGTCGAAAAAAACGACGCAAATTCGGCGCAACCAGAGTATAAATACGGCCCTGAATTTGCACTTTGGATCAAAAAAGTTTATCTTTCCATCCAATAAGTCAAAATGTCCCATTCTGACAAGTGAAGCGGCGCACATGTCAACTTAGACAAAAGTTGAATATTTTTCTAAGTCCCATCTCATAATGAGATGGGACTTAGAAAAAAATTCAACTTTTGTGAAAAGTCAATAGAGCTTCCAAGTCCCTTGTCAGAATGGGAATTTGTTACTTCTTTGAAGCAGAAAATTAAATTTGGATGTTTTCACTTTTTGGACGATAAAGGTTGAAATTTTTTCTAAGTCCCCATTCAGAATGGGACTTTGTGACTTTTTTGAAGAAATGTATTGAATTTGGATTTTTTTACTTTTTGGATGAAAAAAGTAGACATTTTCTCCAAGTGCCAATCAGAACCGGAATTTGTCACTTTTTTGAAGAAAAAAATTGAAATTAGATTTTTCACTTTTGGGACTAAAAAAGATGACATTTTGATTTTTTCACTTTTTGGATGAACAAAGTTGAAATTTTTTCCAAGTGCCCACTCAGAACGGATTTTTTTTCACTTTTTTGAAGAAAAAAATTGAAATTTTATTTTTTCACTTTTGGGACTAAAAAGATGACATTTTGATTTTTTCACTTTTTGGATGAAAAAAGTTGAAATTTTTTCCAAGTGCCCACTCAGAATGAATTTTTTTTCACTTTTTTGAAGAAAAAAATTGAAATTAGTTTTTTTTACTTTTGGGACTAAAAAAGATGAAATTTGGATTTTTTTCACTTTTTGAATGAAAAAAGTTGAAATTTTTTCCAAGTGCCAAGTCCCAGAATGGGACTTTGTCACTTTTTTGACAAAAAAGTATGAATTTGCAATTTTTCACTATTTGGATCAAAAAAGTTTATCTTTCCATCCAATAAGTCAAAATGTCCCATTCTGACATTGGAAGCGATACACATGTCAACTTAGACAAAAGTTGAATATTTTTCTAAGTCCCATCTCATAATGAGATGGGACTTAGAAAAAAAATCAACTTTTGTGAAAAGTCAAAAGAGCTTCCAAGTCCCTTGTCAGAATTGGAATTTGTTACTTCTTTGAAGAAGAAAATTAAATTTGGATGTTTTCACTTTTTGGACGATAAAGGTTGAAATTTTTTCTAAGTCCCCATTCAGAATGGGACTTTGTGACTTTTTTGAAGAAATGTATTGAATTTGGATTTTTTCACTTTTTGGATGAAAAAAGTAGACATTTTTTCCAAGTGCCCACTCAGAACCGGACTTTGTCACTTTTTTGAAGAAAAAAATTGAAATTTGATTTTTTCACTTTTGGGACTAAAAAAGATGAAATTTTTATTTTTTCACTTTTTGGATAAAAAAAGTAGAAATGTTTTCCAAGTGCCCACTCAGAACGGACTTTTTTTCACTTTTTTGAAGAAAAAAATTGAAATTTGATTTTTTCACTTTTGGGACTAAAAAAGATGAAATTTGGATTTTTTCACTTTTTGGTGAAAAAAGTTGAAATTTTTTCCAAGTGCCCACTCAGAATTAATTTTTTTTCACTTTTTTGAAGAAAAAAATTGAAATTTGATTTTTTCACTTTTGGGACTAAAAAAGATGTAATTTTGATTTTTTCACTTTTTGGATGAAAAAAGTTGAAATTTTTTCCAAGTGCCCACTCAGAACGGAATTTTTTTCACTTTTTTGAAGAAAAAAATTGAAATTTGATTTTTTCACTTTTGGGACTAAAAAAGATGAAATTTTGATTTTTTCACTTTTTTGGTGAAAAAAGTTGAAATTTTTTCCAAGTGCCCACTCAGAATGAATTTTTTTTCACTTTTTTGAAGAAAAAAATTGAAATTGTTTTTTTTTACTTTTGGGACTAAAAAAGATGAAATTTGGATTTTTTCACTTTTTGGATGAAAAAAGTTGAAATTTTTTCCAAGTGCCAAGTCCCAGAATGGGACTTTGTCACTTTTTTGACAAAAAGTATGAATTTGCAATTTTTCACTATTTGGATCAAAAAAGTTTATCTTTCCATCCAATAAGTCAAAATGTCCCATTCTGACATTGGAAGCGATACACATGTCAACTTAGACAAAAGTTGAATATTTTTCTAAGTCCCATCTCATAATGAGATGGGACTTAGAAAAAATTCAACTTTTGTGAAAAGTCAATAGAGCTTCCAAGTCCCTTGTCAGAATGGGAATTTGTTACTTCTTTGAAGCAGAAAATTAAATTTGGATGTTTTCACTTTTTGGACGATAAAGGTTGAAATTTTTTCTAAGTCCCCATTCAGAATGGGACTTTGTGACTTTTTTGAAGAAATGTATTGAATTTGGATTTTTTTACTTTTTTGATGAAAAAAGTAGACATTTTCTCCAAGTGCCAATCAGAACTGGACTTTGTCACTTTTTGAAGAAAAAAATTGAAATTAGATTTTTTCACTTTTGGGACTAAAAAAGATGACATTTGATTTTTTCACTTTTTGGATGAAAAAAATTGAAATTTTTCCAAGTGCCCACTCAGAACGGAATTTTTTTTCACTTTTTTAAAGAAAAAAATTGAAATTTGATTTTTTCACTTTTGGGACTAAAAAAGATGAAATTTTGATTTTTTCTCTTTTTTGGTGAAAAAAGTTGAAATTTTTTCAAAGTGCCCACTCAGAATGAGTTTTTTTTCACTTTTTTGAAGAAAAAAATTGAAATTTTATTTTTTTACTTTTGGGACTAAAAAAGATGAAATTAGGATTTTTTCACTTTTTGGATGAAAAAAGTTGAAATTTTTTCCAAGTGCCCACTCAGAATGGGACTTTGTCACTTTTTTGACAAAAACTATGAATTTGAAATTTTTCACTATTTGGATCAAAAAGTTTATCTTTCCATCCAATAAGTCAAAATGTCCCATTCTGACATGGGAAGCGGCACACATGTCAACTTAGACAAAAGTTGAATATTATTCTAAGTCCCATCTCATAATGAGATGGGACTTAGAAAAAAATTCAACTTTTGTGAAAAGTCAATAGAGCTTCCAAGTCCCTTGTCAGAATGGGAATTTGTTACTTCTTTGAAGCAGAAAATTAAATTTGGATGTTTTCACTTTTTGGACGATAAAGGTTGAAATTTTTTCTAAGTCCCCATTCAGAATGGGACTTTGTGACTTTTTTGAAGAAATGTATTGAATTTGGATTTTTTTACTTTTTTGATGAAAAAAGTAGACATTTTCTCCAAGTGCCAATCAGAACTGGACTTTGTCTTTTTTGAAGAAAAAAATTGAAATTAGATTTTTTCACTTTTGGGACTAAAAAAGATGACATTTTGATTTTTTCACTTTTTGGATGAAAAAAATTGAAATTGTTTCCAAGTGCCCACTCAGAACGGAATTTTTTTCACTTTTTTAAAGAAAAAAATTGAAATTTGATTTTTTCACTTTTGGGACTAAAAAGATGAAATTTTGATTTTTTTCTCTTTTTTGGTGAAAAAAGTTGAAATTTTTTCAAAGTGCCCACTCAGAATGAGTTTTTTTTCACTTTTTTGAAGAAAAAAATTGAAATTTTATTTTTTTACTTTTGGGACTAAAAAAGATGAAATTAGGATTTTTTCACTTTTTGGATGAAAAAAGTTGAAATTTTTTCCAAGTGCCCACTCAGAATGGGACTTTGTCACTTTTTTGACAAAAACTATGAATTTGAAATTTTTCACTATTTGGATCAAAAAAGTTTATGTTTCCATCCAATAAGTCAAAATGTCCCATTCTGACATGGGAAGCGGCACACATGTCAACTTAGACAAAAGTTGAATATTATTCTAAGTCCCATCTCATAATGAGATGGGACTTAGAAAAAAATTCAACTTTTGTGAAAAGTCAATAGAGCTTCCAAGTCCCTTGTCAGAATGGGAATTTGTTACTTCGTTGAAGAAGAAAATTAAATTTGGATGTTTTCACTTTTTGGACGATAAAGGTTGAAATTTTTTTAAGTCCCCATTCAGAATGGGACTTTGGGACTTTTTGAAGAAATGTATTGAATTGGATTTTTTTACTTTTTGGATGAAAAAAGTAGACATTTTCTCCAAGTGCCAATCAGAACCGGACTTTGTCACTTTTTTGAAGAAAAAAATTGAAATTAGATTTTTTCACTTTTGGGACTCAAAAAGATGACATTTTGATTTTTTCACTATTTGGATGAAAAAAGTTGAAATTTTTTCCAAGTGCCCACTCAGAACGGAATTTTTTTCACTTTTTTGAAGAAAAAAATTGAAATTTGATTTTTTCACTTTTGGGACTAAAAAGATGAAATTTGGATTTTTTCACTTTTTTGGTGAAAAAAGTTGAAATTTTTTCCAAGTGCCCACTCAGAATGAATTTTTTTTCACTTTTTTGAAGAAAAAAATTGAAATTAGTTTTTTTTACTTTTGGGACTAAAAAAGATGAAATTTGGATTTTTTCACTTTTTGGATGAAAAAAGTTGAAATTTTTTCCAAGTGCCAAGTCCCAGAATGGGACTTTGTCACTTTTTTGACAAAAAGTATGAATTTGCAATTTTTCACTATTTGGATCAAAAAGTTTATCTTTCCATCCAATAAGTCAAAATGTCCCATTCTGACATGGGAAGCGGCACACATGTCAACTTAGACAAAAGTTGAATATTTATTCTAAGTCCCATCTCATAATGAGATGGGACTTAGAAAAAAATTCAACTTTTGTGAAAAGTCAAAAGAGCTTCCAAGTCCCTTGTCAGAATGGGAATTTGTTACTTCTTTGAAGAAGAAAATTAAATTTGGATGTTTTCACTTTTTGGACGATGAAGGTTGAAATTTTTTCTAAGTCAACATTCAGAATGGGACTTTGTGACTTTTTTGAAGAAATGTATTGAATTTGGATTTTTTCACTTTTTGGATGAAAAAAGTAGACATTTTTTCCAAGTGCCCACTCAGAACCGGACTTTGTCACTTTTTTGAAGAAAAAAAATGAAATTTGATTTTTTCACTTTTGGGACTTAAAAAGATGAAATTTGTATTTCTTCACCTTTTGGATGAAAAAATTTGAAATGTTTTCAAATTCCCACTCAGAATGGCACTTTTTCACTTTTTTGACAAAAACTCTGAATTTGCACTTTGGATCAAAAAAGTTTATCTTTCCATCCAATAAGTCAAAATGTCCCATTCTGACAAGTGAAGCGGCGCACATGTCAACTTAGACAAAAGTTGAATATTTTTCTAAGTCCCATCTCATAATGAGATGGGACTTAGAAAAAAATTCAACTTTGTGAAAAGTCAATAGAGCTTCCAAGTCCCTTGTCAGAATGGGAATTTGTTACTTCTTTGAAGCAGAAATTAAATTTGGATGTTTTCACTTTTTGGACGATAAAGGTTGAAATTTTTTCTAAGTCCCCATTCAGAATGGGACTTTGTGACTTTTTTGAAGAAATGTATTGAATTTGGATTTTTTTACTTTTTGGATGAAAAAAGTAGACATTTTCTCCAAGTGCCAATCAGAACCGGACTTTGTCACTTTTTTGAAGAAAAAATTGAAATTAGATTTTTTCACTTTTGGGACTAAAAAAGATGACATTTTGATTTTTTCACTTTTTGGATGAAAAAAGTTGAAATTTTTTCCAAGTGCCCACTCAGAACGGATTTTTTTTCACTTTTTTGAAGAAAAAAATTGAAATTTTATTTTTTCACTTTTGGGACTAAAAAGATGACATTTTGATTTTTTCACTTTTTGGATGAAAAAAGTTGAAATTTTTTCCAAGTGCCCACTCAGAATGAATTTTTTTTCACTTTTTTGAAGAAAAAAATTGAAATTAGTTTTTTTTACTTTTGGGACTAAAAAAGATGAAATTTGGATTTTTTCACTTTTTGAATGAAAAAAGTTGAAATTTTTTCCAAGTGCCAAGTCCCAGAATGGGACTTTGTCACTTTTTTGACAAAAAGTATGAATTTGCAATTTTTCACTATTTGGATCAAAAAAGTTTATCTTTCCATCCAATAAGTCAAAATGTCCCATTCTGACATTGGAAGCGATACACATGTCAACTTAGACAAAAGTTGAATATTTTTCTAAGTCCCATCTCATAATGAGATGGGACTTAGAAAAAAATTCAACTTTTGTGAAAAGTCAAAAGAGCTTCCAAGTCCCTTGTCAGAATTGGAATTTGTTACTTCTTTGAAGAAGAAAATTAAATTTGGATGTTTTCACTTTTTGGACGATAAAGGTTGAAATTTTTTCTAAGTCCCCATTCAGAATGGGACTTTGTGACTTTTTTGAAGAAATGTATTGAATTTGGATTTTTTCACTTTTTGGATGAAAAAAGTAGACATTTTTTCCAAGTGCCCACTCAGAACCGGACTTTGTCACTTTTTTGAAGAAAAAAATTGAAATTAGATTTTTTCACTTTTGGGACTAAAAAAGATGACATTTTGATTTTTTGACTTTTTGGATGAAAAAAGTTGAAATTTTTTCTAAGTGCCCACTCAGAATGATTTTTTTTTCACTTTTTTGAAGAAAAAAATTGAAATAAGTTTTTTTTACTTTTGGGACTAAAAAAGATGAAATTTGGATTTTTTCACTTTTTGGATGAAAAAAGTTGACATTTTTTCCAAGTGCCAAGTCCCAGAATGGGACTTTGTCACTTTTTTGACAAAAAGTATGAATTTGCAATTTTTCACTATTTGGATCAAAAAAGTTTATCTTTCCATCCAATAAGTCAAAATGTCCCATTCTGACATTGGAAGCGATACACATGTCAACTTAGACAAAAGTTGAATATTTTTCTAAGTCCCATCTCATAATGAGATGGGACTTAGAAAAAAATTCCACTTTTGTGAAAAGTCAATAGAGCTTCCAAGTCCCTTGTCAGAATGGGAATTTGTTACTTCGTTGAAGAAGAAAATTAAATTTGGATGTTTTCACTTTTTGGACGATAAAGGTTGACATTTTTTCTAAGTCCCCATTCAGAATGGGACTTTGGGACTTTTTTGAAGAAATGTATTGAATTTGGATTTTTTTACTTTTTGGATGAAAAAAGTAGACATTTTCTCCAAGTGCCAATCAGAACCGGACTTTGTCACTTTTTTAAAGAAAAAATTGAAATTAGATTTTTTCACTTTTGGGACTAAAAAAGATGACATTTTGATTTTTTCACTTTTTGGATGAAAAAAGTTGAAATTTTTTCCAAGTGCCCACTCAGAACGGAATTTTTTTCACTTTTTTGAAGAATAAAATTGAAATTTGATTTTTTCACTTTTGGGACTAAAAAAGATGAAATTTGGATTTTTTCACTTTTTTGGTGAAAAAAGTTGAAATTTTTTCCAAGTGCCCACTCAGAATGAATTTTTTTTCACTTTTTTGAAGAAAAAAATTGAAATTAGTTTTTTTTACTTTTGGGACTAAAAAAGATGAAATTTGGATTTTTTCACTTTTTGGATGAAAAAAGTTGAAATTTTTTCCAAGTGCCAAGTCCCAGAATGGGACTTTGTCACTTTTTTGACAAAAAGTATGAATTTGCAATTTTTCACTATTTGGATCAAAAAGTTTATCTTTCCATCCAATAAGTCAAAATGTCCCATTCTGACATTGGAAGCGATACACATGTCAACTTAGACAAAAGTTGAATATTTTTCTAAGTCCCATCTCATAATGAGATGGGACTTAGAAAAAAATTCAACTTTTGTGAAAAGTCAAAAGAGCTTCCAAGTCCCTTGTCAGAATTGGAATTTGTTACTTCTTTGAAGAAGAAAATTAAATTTGGATGTTTTCACTTTTTGGACGATGAAGGTTGAAATTTTTTCTAAGTCCCCATTCAGAATGGGACTTTGTGACTTTTTTGAAGAAATGTATTGAATTTGGATTTTTTCACTTTTTGGATGAAAAAGTAGACATTTTTTCCAAGTGCCCACTCAGAACCGGACTTTGTCACTTTATTGAAGAAAAAAATTGAAATTTGATTTTTTCACTTTTGGGACTAAAAAAGATGAAATTTTTATTTTTTCACTTTTTGGATAAAAAAAGTAGAAATGTTTTCCAAGTGCCCACTCAGAACGGAATTTTTTTCACTTTTTTGAAGAAAAAAATGGAAATTTGATTTTTTCACTTTTGGGACTAAAAAAGATGAAATTTGGATTTTTTCACTTTTTTGGTGAAAAAAGTTGAAATTTTTTCCAAGTGCCCACTCAGAATGAATTTTTTTTCACTTTTTTGAAGAAAAAAATTGAAATTAGTTTTTTTTACTTTTGGGACTAAAAAAGATGAAATTAGGATTTTTTCACTTTTTGGATGAAAAAAGTTGAAATTTTTTCCAAGTGCCCACTCAGAATGGGACTTTGTCACTTTTTTGATAAAAACTATGAATTTGCAATTTTTCACTATTTGGATCAAAAAAGTTTATCTTTCCATCCAATAAGTCAAAATGTCCCATTCTGACATGGGAAGCGGCACACATGTCAACTTAGACAAAAGTTGAATATTTTTCTAAGTCCCATCTCATAATGAGATGGGACTTAGAAAAAAATTCTACTTTTGTGAAAAGTCAAAAGAGCTTCCAAGTCCCTTGTCAGAATGGGAATTTGTTACTTCTTTGAAGAAGAAAATTCAATTTGGATGTTTTCACTTTTTGGACGATGAAGGTTGAAATTTTTTCTAAGTCCCCATTCAGAATGGGACTTTGTGACTTTTTTGAAGAAATGTATTGAATTTGGATTTTTTCACTTTTTGGATGAAAAAAGTAGACATTTTTTCCAAGTGCCCACTCAGAACCGGACTTTGTCACTTTTTTGAAGAAAAAAATTGAAATTTGATTTTTTCACTTTTGGGACTAAAAAAGATGACATTTTGATTTTTTCACTTCTTGGATGAAAAAAGTTGAAAATTTTTCTAAGTGCCCACTCAGAATGGGACTTTGCCACTTTTTTGAAGAAAAAAATTGAAATTTGATTTATTAATTTTGGGACTAAAAGTTCAAATTTGGATTTTTTCACTTTTTGGATGAAAAAAGTTGAAATTTTTTCCAAGTGCCAAGTCCCAGAATGGGACTTTGTCACTTTTTTGACAAAAAGTATGAATTTGCAATTTTTCACTATTTGGATAAAAAAAGTTTATCTTTCCATCCAATAAGTCAAAATGTCCCATTCTGACATTGGAAGCGATACACATGTCAACTTAGACAAAAGTTGAATATTTTTCTAAGTCCCATCTCATAATGAGATGGGACTTAGAAAAAAATTCCACTTTTGTGAAAAGTCAATAGAGCTTCCAAGTCCCTTGTCAGAATGGGAATTTGTTACTTCGTTGAAGAAGAAAATTAAATTTGGATGTTTTCACTTTTTGGACGATAAAGGTTGAAATTTTTTCTAAGTCCCCATTCAGAATGGGACTTTGGGACTTTTTTGAAGAAATGTATTGAATTTGGATTTTTTTACTTTTTGGATGAAAAAAGTAGACATTTTCTCCAAGTGCCAATCAGAACCGGACTTTGTCACTTTTTTAAAGAAAAAAATTGAAATTAGATTTTTTCACTTTTGGGACTAAAAAAGATGACATTTTGATTTTTTCACTTTTTGGATGAAAAAAGTTGAAATTTTTTCCAAGTGCCCACTCAGAACGGAATTTTTTTCACTTTTTTGAAGAATAAAATTGAAATTTGATTTTTTCACTTTTGGGACTAAAAAAGATGAAATTTGGATTTTTTCACTTTTTTGGTGAAAAAAGTTGAAATTTTTTCCAAGTGCCCACTCAGAATGAATTTTTTTTCACTTTTTTGAAGAAAAAAAATTGAAATTAGTTTTTTTTACTTTTGGGACTAAAAAAGATGAAATTTGGATTTTTTCACTTTTTGGATGAAAAAAGTTGAAATTTTTTCCAAGTGCCAAGTCCCAGAATGGGACTTTGTCACTTTTTTGACAAAAAGTATGAATTTGCAATTTTTCACTATTTGGATCAAAAAAGTTTATCTTTCCATCCAATAAGTCAAAATGTCCCATTCTGACATTGGAAGCGATACACATGTCAACTTAGACAAAAGTTGAATATTTTTCTAAGTCCCATCTCATAATGAGATGGGACTTA